>NW_024423564.1:25486446-25487431 GCF_017311325.1 Ursus maritimus
TTTTTTTTTTCTTTTTGGAATTTTGCAAATATCTTTTCTTGAAAATTCCCCCTATTGTGGAAAAACAGGTATGGATATGATTAAAGAAGAAGAAAACATTTAGAGAAAACTTTGGAGAAGAAAAACAGGGAAAGAGGAACAAGAGTCAGGGATATGTATATAGCTACCCTACCTCAAAAGAAAGCCACCTTTTAAAGTTCTCCCTCACTCCGACTTGGAGTTTTATAGTTTTAAAGAGAGAGGCTGATTCCTTGTGGAGAATCTTCTACAGTGTTCCAGGAGTTGAAATGATGAGACTGAGGAAACTCTCCAAGGAAGAAAATGGCAAAAAAAGAACAGAAAGATAAAGAGTAAACTTTGGGATGTGCATATGCTGACAAGTGAGAAATGTGAAGAAAGCAAAGCCAGAAAAAGACACAGGAGAAAAATGGACAGAAGGGTGGGAGAAGTAGGACAATGAAGCATGCACCAAAAGAAGGCTAATCAATGCTAAATGCAGGTGCAGTCCAGGAGGAAGACAACCCCAAGAGCTTTTGATTTGGCCATTGGGTGGTTGTATCCTTAGAGCCAACAGATGAAGTTGGAGTGTGAAAAGGAAAGCGAGAATGTAGGCTGCAAGAAGTAAGGGGGTGGGGGCACCTGGGTGGCACAGCGGTTAGGCATCTGCCTTCAGCTCAGGGCGTGATCCCAGCGTTCCGGGATCGAGCCCCACATCAGGCTCCTCTGCTATGAGCCTGCTTCTTCCTCTCCCGCTCCCCCTGCTTGTGTTCCCTCTCTCGCTTGCTGTCTCTATCTCTGTCAAATAAATAAATAAAATCTTAAAAAAAAAAAAAAAAGAAGAAGTAAGGTGGTGGTCCTGTGGCGGCAACAGTAGCACATTCCACCAAAAAGTTTGCTAGTGAGGTCGGAAAGGAAGACAGCTCCGTGAGACAATGAGACGAAAGGAGGATGTTGTCCAAGGCAAGGAAGACATAAACAGTGTGAT
>NW_024423564.1:25487436-25779316 GCF_017311325.1 Ursus maritimus
GAAAGAGAAGAAGATGAGATGGAAAATGGTAGAGAGAAAGGATACCTAATGGAAAAATATTCATTTCCTCTAGTCTACCAAGACACATATAATCCATTGGTAGAATAGCAGCTAAGGAGGAGTAAAATCATATTTATATCATTCCACTTTTTTCTCCCATAGCTGTTTAAATGTGCCCATTACTACACATAAAATTTTTCATATAATAACTGAAAAAAAAAGACTTGTCCACATTGATAAGAAATTTTCTAAGTGGTATTTTTGGTAAGGTTTTAAACTCTGCCCCCCAAAAAACTCCACTGTTTTATGATATATAGATATGGTTTGAAATAATAATATTATTAGCTAACATTTATTTCATCCTATCATGCATTAAGACTCTTACTAATTCTCAACACAAACTTATGAAGTGGTTACCATGCCCAGTTCCCAAATGAGAAAACTGAGGTCAGAGTAGTTAAGTGACTTGCTAGGGTTATATTTACTCCACTGTCAAGAGTTTTCATCCACTCTGGCATAATGACTAAGTTAGCAATTCGTCATCATGCAGAAGAGCTAATAAAAACTTAGGAATTTAACTGGTTTCAAAATATTAAAAAAATCAAGAGGAAGGTATAGAGTTTCTTTTCTTAGCCATTGAGGTGAGAATCAGATAGAAGTTACAATATTTGTATTCATCTTCCACCAGAAATTGATGAGATTCCCTACGATTTCATCAACATGGTGTGTCATCAAACATATGGAATTTTGCCAGTCTGAAAGGTTAAAAAATGTCATCTCAGAGCAGATTTAATTTGCATTTTTCTGTGCACAAAGTCTAGGATGTTTTTACATGTTGAAGAGCCGTTGGGATTCTACGTGTATCCTTTTTCCATTTTTGACTATATCACTGGCTCGTTTCTTATCCATTTCTTATTTATATATATCAGAGTGATTAACCCTTCAGAAGTTGAAAAATTTCGCAACTTATATTATACTTTGGCTTTGATTATGGTGTTTTATACATGCAAAAGTTTGTTGTTTTTACTGTAGTCAAATGCATCATGCTTTTGTTGTAGATTTTATGTTATTGTCAGAAAGATTTTGCATTCTAAGGACTTAAAGGAATTTCCTTGGCTCTCATGTTTTCTTCTACTGTCAAGACTTCCTTTCTTAATTGAAACCTTTGATCCATTTGGAATGTATTCTACCATAATGGTTGAGAAGAGCTAACTTTTTTTTTCAGATTTCTCTACAGTTGAAACACTAATTTTTGAAAAGTCTACGTTCACCATGTACTACATTCCCATATATACTGAGGTCTATTTTTATGGATATCTGACTACTTTGTGATTTTCTGCTTTGATTCATAAATCTCTTTCTATTCATTTACCTACCACACTGTTTCATCTACGTAAGCTTTAAAATATGTGTCGATATATGGTATCACCTGACTCATTTCTGCCCCACCCCCTCCCCCACCACCATTGTTCTTCCTTCTCAGAGTTTTGTTGGTTAGTCTTAACTTTCAGTGTGAACTTTGAAATTGAACTATCTAGTTTCAAAAACCAAATTCTTATTTTGATTAGAATTAACTTAGGAAAAAATGACATCTTTATGAGGTTAAGTATTTCTATCAACTTGTTCAGACAGGTTTCCAACAGACTTGTTTAAATTTCCTGAGAAGTGTTTTAAGGCTTGTTATTATTTTTTATTGTTGTTTAAATAGATCATTTTAGCATGGATTCTTAGGTATTTAGTATTATGAGTTGCTACCATATGGGGTATTTTTTTCCATCCTTTCTTCCGTTTGTATATGAAAGCCATTAATTTCTTGTACTGATTTTGTTCCCACTAATTACTGAATTCTCGATTTGTAATATTTTTTCAACTAATTCTGTTGGAAATTCCAGGTAAAAGATTATATATTATCTACAAATAATGTTAGTTTTATTTCCTTCTTTTCAGGTACTTGCTTTGGCTAGTACTTCTCAAGTAATGTTAAGTGCTATTAGTAACAGCAGACATCCTTATAACTTTTTTTTGACTTTAAAAGGAACGCCTCTGCTGTTTGCCATTCAACTTGATTCTGGCATTTCCACTGAGCCAAATGTATTTTATCATATTAAGGAAATATTAATCTATTCTTATATTATTGAGTAATTGCTTCTTTAGACTGAAATTTGAGTCCTGTAACACTGTGACAGATTTAAAACATGAGCACAAATTCTTTGACCCTCCTTCCACTAGAGAAGTAGGGTCTCTGCCTCCTGTCTTGAGTCTGGGTGGACCTGTGGCTACTTCAGCCCGTAGACCACAGTGTAAGTGATGCTACGTGACTCCAGGGCTAGCTCAGCAAGGCCATGCAGCTTTCTCCTCGTTTCTGGGAACACAGGCTCTTGGACTGCCTGTGCAAGAAGTCTGGTGATCCTGAAGCCGCCATGCTGTGAGGAAGCTCAGGCAACATGAAGATACCACACCTTGGGGCTCTGGTCGAGTCCCAGCTGAACCCAGCCTTGGATCATCTCAGCCCATGAGCCAACCATGTGAGCGAAGAATCCCCCAGATGCATCTAGTCCCCAGTCATTCAGGTGAGGCCCCACATACTGTGCAGCAGAGATAAGGCACCTCTGCTGTTTTCTTGCTCTCCCTCTCTTTCTTTGTCCTCCTTGTTTCTCTCTCCCCTCCATCACCCAGTGGTATATTATTATTTTTCTATTTGTTATCTTCGTGTTGCTAAATAAGCATTTCACCTTTATTACTTTCTCTCTCAGCTTTAAATAAAATAATTTGTCAGTTATTACCCACGAGGACTCAGCAAAGTTATTCTGCATTTCAGCTCAACTTTCATGTGTTCCATTGACTCCCCACCTCCCTTCTGTGTTCTTCTATTTCTGCTTTGTGGTCTTCATTCATCAAGGTAATTGCTTCATTGAGTATATTTTTATTTTAATTCATGGAAAATTGTTAGGACAAGATTTCTATCTACTTAAGAGTGTTCTCCATCTGCTGGTTAGTTTTGTTGTTTTTTCCCACGTTTTTTCATTATAGGATCTTTCTATCAATGCCTTTTCCTTTTTAACTTATCATCAGTGAATGAACTACAATTTCCAGAATCAGTTATTTTCAAGAGGTTCTTTTCCAGGGGTGGGGCCACGGTGGCCTTCCAGGATTCATTGTCCTTCTCTGCTGCCCTAGAATTAGGCTGTTCTCTGCAAATACAGCTCATCTTTGGATTCTTTGTTCAGCACTTCACTGTATTTCTCAGAGCCGCAGCAGGAAAAGAGCGTTCCCACACCGGCCCTGCTCACCTGAACTCTTCAACAATTTTCTTAACATTAGCACTTCTTCAAGCGAGCCCTTCCCCTTCAGGAAGAGTAGTTTTGCCGGCACGCCCCGCATTCCACCATCCCTGGGATCCTCGCCACCATCTGTGCTGCTTCTTTTCGTTTCCTCGCCTTCGGCTGCTAGACAGTTTCTACTTCTCTTGGCAGCTCTCACAGGTGTTGCAGGCTGTGGTTTCTATTTGTCTCCTGGTTGAAAACGACAGAGGCGCTTCCTTTTCTGGTTTTTTGTTTTGTTTTGTTTTCTTTCCCTTTTGTGTGATCCCTAAGACAAGAAGGGGGGAAGTGCTGCCATGCACAGCCTCATACGAACCAGAAGTCTGACAACAGGATTCGGGATATACTCTTGAGAAGCTTTCTGCTTCCCATTTTGTCATGGTTGACTTTGGTTTTGTTACTCTGGTTTTAATGAATTTACCCTCGACAAAAATAGTTCACTTTCTTCTCACTCAGTGTGTGTATAACACTTGTGTTATACCCATCAGAGGCTTTCTTAGCTCGAGTAAACCATCTCATCTGGGAAAGCATAAAAATAATGTAAGGGGAATGATAAGCCCAGATGCCATAGAATTCTTCCACTCAGTCAGTCCTGAAATGGAAGCAGGATTATTGCAAACCAACTTAGGATGCCTTACCAGCTGTTGTATTGGATCCCGCTTTAACTCTGCAAGATGACAGGATGAACTTATTTTCTTTCATGTAATGAAACCAGGATCTTTCATGGTCAGTAAGAGTGTGGAAGCATCTGGATTCATTGACTGCAACAGACCTTAATAGTGTGTAACTCGCTGGGGGAAAATGGTGTGTATCATATTGTCATTTTGCATCTGTTACTCTGATTAGGATCATTGTAATACATTCAAATTCATTAATGGTGGCTACTTTGGATCCCTAAATAATTAATGGAATCATAGGTGTCTCCCTGAGCAACGACCCGATGGCGCCGTGCATTAGGCAGTGCTCTGAGCTCCGAATAAACAGCTCTGACACGGCTGCGTCTGTTTTGCCAGCACCTCCTCCCGCACAGGCTTCCTTAGCCAAGCCTGCAGAAGTGGGCAGAGCCAGGAGCAGAAACCGAAGGAGACAGGAAAGCAGACCCCGGGAATCATCGTGGTTTCAGACGCAGGCTGCCAGGCCCCCACTCATCCAGTGACTCAGAATCCCTGGGATTCGGCGTTTGAACAGCCACCCCGCTGATCCTATGTGCCCTGAAGACCGAGAAGCTCTGCATAGAGACATTTTGCTCAGGAAAAAAGGAAAACTGAGCAAGATGGGGAAAACATGTTGTGAATTCCTGTCCACCGGCTGCTCTCACACTGTATGAGATTTTTCCTTACCCCACTGCCTGGTAGGGCCTCAAGACTTGAAGGAAAGGAATGTCTCCTACTTCCTACTTACAAGAAATCTCTGCCTCCCCACCCGATTTTGTCGTTTGCTCTCCCCAGTTCAGCACGTCCTCTGAGGATAGATAGTTGACCACATGCAAAGCAAAAATGTTAATATTCTGATATTTTTCTGAGAGTGAATTTAAAGGCATAAAAAAGAAAAACCAATTTATTAGGCCACGATTAAAAATGCACACACAATTAACTACGGAAGAGCTTGTTTCCCAATATCCTGAGGACAATGATTCTTGGCAGATTTTTCAATTTATCTGCATTTCATCAAAGTAGAAGACTCTACAAATAAGTGGCCCTGGCATATCCTGGGGCTCTGCAGAGGTCATGAAAGATCACTATTCTACACAAATTGCAAACGTTAATGAAGATCATGCCCGAGTCAGGAACTGTGGAGTTAATGTGTATCTGTAAACGTCTCAAAGACTAGATGGAAAGAAGAGGAAGAGAGAGAGAAATGAAAAGTAGAAAGTGAAGGTGGGGGAGAGAAGGGGAAGAACCGATCGAGGACCTCTGAAGCAATTTACATCCCAGAAATCACCGTGATCCTGTGGAAGGAAGCCCACATAGGTTTGCCGTCTTCAAGGCTGCGCTCCCAGATGCCCTCCAGAAAGTAGCCAGAGATGAGCTCAGCAGCCCCACTCAAGCTTACCACTAGAAAATCAGACAATTAGCAGCATATCAAAGCAATCAAAGGGAGCCAGAAAATTTTTGCCGACTCCAGATGTCCAAGTTACTAGTCAACTGCAAGATGTCATGGGCACATGAAGCTGATACATGACAGGCAAGAGACATCACTTGCAAATGGAAAGGAGTATTGAGAGAAGAACAAATTTTAGCACCATGTTACTGGTTAGCCACCATTTGTCAGGACTTATAAAGTGTCAAGCATTAATTTATTTAAATTTCATTCTCACTGCAAACTTTCCAGATTATACTCATTTTACTGGTGAGAAAACTAAATACGTGGTAAGGACATTCATCTTGTGAGTGGTGGAACCAGCTATATACAGCTAACTCCAAAGTCCATGATTTTACCCACAATCCTACTACAGAAGATGCTGGATCCCTTCAGTGGGTTAGGCTTGAAAAGTGCCCTTCTGGTAAGACACACAGGAGGAAGAGTCTACATCTATGGGTTTACACTCAATTTGGCTAGATGAGAGATGGTGAGAGATCTGGGGAAACTAACCTGGCTTTGGACATGGGCAGCACAGCTGACTTTCTGGATGAGAGCGAAGAACAGAAGTCAAGAATTTCTGGTTCCATCAGACTGCAACTTACATGTAGTGGATATCCATTATATAAATTATTTAATTTTTACTTTGCCCATCTGTATTCCCAGCGTGAAACATAATATTGCCTGGCACATGGTAAATGCCCCATAGATGCATGATGAATGGGTCAGTAAATACATGAACTGCTGAATGAATGAATCGTTGTATAAAGAACTAAGCATATCCATACTTACCCGTAGGAAATCACTGCACATAGACCAATACACCAACCCTACCATCATCAGTCCTTTTTGTAGACATTGGTCCCCAAGCTCTACACAAGTAAAGTATAGTCATCGTCATAGCTGCCTATATAACGACTGCGCCAAGGGCAGTAATAAATGAGGCGTAAGCCACTAGCATTCCCAGGCTAATGACACACACCACCGGGGTTTTTGTCCCTGCTCATTCTTGTTTAGCATTTCCTTGCACTGCCCTTTTACACAAGAATCAATCTGGACTTTTAATCACTTGCACTTTGACCTAAAGCGTATGGATTTACAGCATACTTTTCAGGGCCATGGGATCTTTATCTTGGATTTTCCCAGTTTAAGAATCAATCTTAACAATCAGAGCTAATTAGAAATCAACAAAACCTTCCAATCTCTATCTAGGACCTATGAAAGTTTTTTAAAACCTATACAATTTCCAACTGAGTCAAAGTTCATTTCATGGGCAGGCATAGGAAGGACCCATATTTAGTAAATAGATTCTTCAGTTGTACAGCTTTCAATTAACAGATGCCTTAATGATGGAAAAAGGCAAAGGACAAGAAGTTAGACCTCCTAAGTTTGAAACATGTTTTCACAACTATCAGGTGTGACCTTGAACAAAGCACTAAGCCACACTAGAGCTCTTTGCAGCCCTGAGAAATGAAGTGTTGATCTCTCTGCTAGTTCTATAAACACACAGTATTATTTTATAGTCTATCTCATTCCATAAGTTTGCCTTGTTTCTCAACAAGGCTGTGAATAACTTGAGGATATGAAGTATACTTTCTTCTTTATCTCTTCCATTGCTTCCAGAACAGTTCAACACAAAAAGCAGATCAATGTTCAACTGGATTGAAGTAAATCAAGGTTCCGCATGTTTGCCTATCAAGAATATGAAAACCTAAGAAAGCACTTCAATAATCAGAACACTATGCTGCATTTGGTGGGGGGGGGGTCTTTTTTATTTCTCACATATGTGAGATCCCTTTTGTGTGTGTGTGTGTGTGTGTGTGTGTGTGTGTGTGTGTGTGTGTGTGTGTTTAAAACAATCCATGCTTCTTTCACCCTTGGTTAAAAATTTTAATGGTTTTGTACATGATTTCCCCAAGTGAAATTTCCATTGAAAATGGAAAATACTCAATTTCTGTTTGCACTAAGTGGTTTAAAATGCATGACAATTAACAAATGAGTCACAGGCAGCCTCTTCCTGTAACTAATGCGCCACTAGCCAGCTTCATCAATTACAGCAAGACACAATATCCACTTTCCCAAACAGCCAGGTTTCTTAGACGTTGTGCCTTTCTGTTTGTTTGCCTTCCTATTCTCTTTCTCTGTGCTCTATTCATAAATTGTCTCCAGCAAATTATAGCAAAGGTGTCTCTCTTCTCTATTGCCACTCTGCAATCTATACTTAACTGCAGGGTAACAGCAATGAAAGCCGTAACTAACAGCGCCAACTCCAGCCTTCTAAATCTGCAAGTACAGCTTGGGAAGAATCTTGTATTGGGGTGTTACATGCTAGATTTAATGTGGATGTTGTAGTCTGAAGCGAAAATTATTTGTACAGCTGGAATATAACATTTGCATAAGTTACAATTAAAAGGGAAAATATAATTACAAATTTTCAACTTAATTTGAATGGTTTTTAAAATGCTCATTTGGCATAGGCAACAGCTTGCAGGCAAACAGAACGCAGTCTCCGAGTTGCGTCCCTTTGTCTGAGTAGCAGCAGTGAACTCATTCTGAAGGGTTGGCTTTAACCCCGGAATCCCGACATAACCAGCCCTGAGAACCTCAGGTACAACGCACTGTTTGTTTTCAAAACAGGATTACAACATACACAGTGATTCACAAATATTTGCATCTTTTAATTGTTTCTAAAACTGAAGCGGAAAGTGGCATCGAACAGGAATGTTATTTCTCTTGTGGAGTGAATGAGCAGTGGAATTTTAACTAGTTAGTTTCATTTCCTTTCAGCTCTCAGATCTGAGATCTGTGGTCACATCTCCTGTACAATGTGTTCCTCATCTCACAGTCTCTTTAATGGCTCCAGTCTCTGATTTGTTCCCTCCTTAATTACATGTCTTTCCCTTGTAGCTACTTCATGCTGAAGGCATGCCATTCCTCCCAGACGTGGGCTCGGCTAGGTGTCCGCGCAGTGAGGCCGTTTGTTCATTTGTTTTCAGGGTTTCTTTCTAAGAAGCAAAGGAATCCTTTTATTCTCCTCAAATATGAGAATCAAAATTTTCATAAAATCCTTTGTACAGCATGTGTACTTGAAACCCTGCTTCCCCAAAGTCATGGTAACTGTGATTATTATGTAACATTCATTGTGTTGCATCAATAGTTTTGAAAAAGAGAGAAAAGGGGGAAAATTATTCCATTCAGTCTTTCTCAGAAGAAAAAAATGCATCCAAAAAGACCTATGAACAGGAAAAATGTGCTATTATTATGAATTACACAATTAACTATGTCTTTTATGTTTTTGATCCTAGTTTTCACAGCAATCTCCAAATAATGACACACCAGAACATACTCCTGGAAAAAAACAAATTATAAAAACCGATCCTTTGTTCTTTATGCCCTGGAATCTGAAAAGGAAATTCTATGGCAAACAGAAAAATACAAAGTAATAAGATAACCTTATTGTATCTTTTTCCTGAGAAACTACAAAGGTGTTCCGTTGATTGAGAGTATTATTAAGTAGCATGATTTTTTTTAATCACAGAAATCCTGTCTATTTATGGGATAACAAATACAGGACGATGAGAGGACCATCGCACCACCTTCAGGACAATGAGCTGCTACGTGGAAGGACCGGCTGAAACTCACAAGGAAATTACCTAAAAGATGCCCTTGTGCTCAGTCATCTTCTGTGTGATAGACTTGGAATAACTTTATCACTCAAAACTAGGGTACGATTGAAAAATACATATACATATATATTTTATTTATGTTGAATACACATACATTTTCTTTCTATTTAAAAAATTCCAGGATTTTAATAAATTTTATACTGGGACCTATTGGCTCCTGGCCACCTCCCGGTTCACCAGCTTTACAATTTCTTTTCTTGTTGGTGCATTGTGGAATATTGTACCAGACCCTAAGTTTATATTCAAAGTCATAAGCCAGAAGCAGGCCATTTACTAGAATGAATGGTATTTCCCAAATGGTAGAACATTTACCACTGGGGGGATTTTAGTTGCCTCACATCCAAATATTTTCGTTGTTATCTATTTATTTTTGAAAATATAACATCACATCAAATGCTTGATTTCACCTATTTTATTACTTGGAATTATCGCCTTTTAAGTTGATTAAAAGAAAAATGTTGAGAAAAATATCACAGATGGTATGCAGGCATCGCAAAGTCATGAAAGAGATATAGAAATGACTTAAGTTTAAGAAACAGTATCCTAGAAAATCACTTCTCCATCAGGGCTGAGTTTTTAGTTTTTAAAAAGAAAGGCATTTCTCACAAAAATTTTCAAAGAAAATTAAAACCTCAAGAAACAAACGCTATTTCAATTTTCACTTTTCTCCTGGATGCATGGAAAACATTTCTCAGAAAGAGGAAAAGCACCACAGCACAGTGATTGTCCTTGAGTCCAGAGAGTAGATTCGGAGCAGGCGTTCTCAGGAAGATAGGGGGATTTTTCCAGAAGGTACCTCACAAGAAGCCAAGAGAGGCAGGGCTAAAGAAGAGCCTTGGCAAAGTTGTAGACAGGGTACGGCTTGTTCCTAGCAGTTCAGCAGGTCACATCAGGGCAGGATTGGGGTGATGCTGACCCATCAGGTGAGAGCCCCCACAAAGGAGGCTCTGGATGGAGTCCCAGAGGTGGAAGCAAATGAAGGTGCCTGAATGGGCCAGCCGTCCTCCTCTCCCCATACTCCACACGCTCCGCCTCCTGGTCTTCCCTCCCCCCTCTTCCCCTCCCTGCCCTTCTTCCCTTCTCCTGGCTTTTTTTTTTTAAGCTTTATTTATTTATTTGAGGGGGCGGGGAGGGGCCGAGGGGGAGGGAGAGAGAATCCAAGCAGACTCCACACTGAACAGGGAGACCCACGCAGGGCTTGATTTCACAAGCCTGAGATCAGGACTGGAGCCAAAGCCAAGAGTCAGAGGCTCGACCCTCTGTGCCACCCAGGCACCCCGCTCCTCGTGTCCTTCACCAACTGAACTGACGACAGCAGCACAGAAATCTATTTTTTCATTATTTACTGTCTTTATATAAAATCTTTTGCCTTTTCTTCTGAGTTGGAAATGTAGATGATTTTAAAGTTTTATATTTCCAGTTCTCCAAAAAGGCTAGATTAGTCTAAGAAGAGCCCTAAGTTTATTTTCACTTGTATATGATTCTAGGATATATATTCTGTATGATTCAGGGCCTCTCCCACCCCCAGCTTTGAAAATAGAGCAATAATTAGTACTGGAGCAAAGGGATCCTCTCCCCCTCTTGGTGGGAAGAGTAATAAAGGTGACCTAAGAGTAACGAATGGACTAGAAGAAGACAAAGACCTATGGGAGGGATGCTTCCAAGAACCATTGTGTTTTGGTGTTCTTTGTAGTATTTTGAAGAAGTCATGCCATTTCACATGGCAATCAAGGGAACTCTAGAGTAATTCACGATGAAGAGAAAATAGACCATTCTAAGGATGTTTCTTTAAACCCTCTTCCATGTGAGCTATATCTCCTAGAGCCAATGTTAGAATGAATGGATGGGATAGAGCAGGGGTGTTCACGTCAAATTCCTCAGAGCCCGGCAGTAGCTGGGGGCAGAGGGGAGGAGCTGTAAGGTAAGGAAATAGTGCATTATGGGACAAGCTCACGGGACTCCACCCTCCCCTCCGACCACTGCAACGCCATTGTTCCCTGTTTTCTGGATATGGGAATCACCGAAGATTCCTTTTTTTTTTTTTTTTAAATAAAAGGATCCCCCTGTTTTTAAAACTTGGAAAAATCAGGGGAATAGAAAAATTCATGTTCCTAGATTGACCCTGGGAAAACAGAACAACTATAAGGATGGTGAATGTTTCTTCAGACTGATCATTTCTTTTTGATTCCTCAAAAGGCTCATTAAGCTGTATCCTGCTCTTCTGTGACCTTCGAAATCACTTCCCATCCCCCATACCCCCTACTCCTTGCAGGATGGAAGGGACACATAGATCAGATGGATCGGGTTACTCTCCCTACAATTTTATGTAAATTTGCCAAAGAACTAAGATCTCTGTTCTGACAAGAGTCGGGCAAGTCTAAATAGTTCTCACAGACAGAGCTGACAAAATTCACAAGTAGTTTGGGTACAAGAGACTCATTAATTTCAAATGGGCCGTTTGAGTCCCAAAGGGAAGACACACTTCATCAGTTGCAGCATTGTGATGTCACAGAGGAGCCTCATTAGTGTGCCGGTTAGAGTCACGAGAGTAAGTAAAATGAAATGTAAATAACTGCCTAATTAGGTGTCCATGAAAACTGAAGCGCCTCCTAAGTCGTCGTTCGAGTTGACCGTGTGAGGCAGGCAGCTTCTCAGACTAAGAACTAGTGCTTCCATGACCTTCACGGCAGGAAGGTGGCTGAGATTCCACGTGGGTCCCCAGAAGACTCGTTAACCTAGATGAAGCCATTCAAGGCAACCAGGTGTGACATCATCCGCATGGTTGAGGTTCTCTCTAGCAGTAGTTCTAGAACTTCTTAGGGCCATTCTAGTAGAATAGAATGCTCAGGGGCTCCTGGGTGGCTCAGTCAGGTAAGCGTCTGCCTTCAGCTCAGGTCATGATCCCAGGGTCCTGGAGTCTCCCTCTGCCCCTCCTCTGTGCTTATGCTCTCTTTCGAGCTCTCTCTCAAATAAATAAATAAAATCTCTTTTTAAAAATAGAAAGAATAGAATACTCAGGAATCACCTCTACTCCTGCCAAGGCGGGGGTGGGAGCAGGCATAATGAGAGGAAACTTTCTCACAAGAAATGAGCAAAATGGGACTGATTTTGATAAAGGGCATTGCAAGTATTTAGTTCACATTAGAACCAGGCAGATACAGTCTTGTGCCAATCGATATTATAAAAGTTAGTTCACAGACCACTAACATAACATAATAAAAAATTATTATAAAAAAAAAGTTAGTTCACAGACCAAGCAGACATCAAGTGGACTTTAAATCATAAGTTGAAACTTTCCACTCAAAGGAACACTAGAGTGCTCTTTTCTCCTGCACTCGGGTGTTAAAGCTGTCCTATTTCTCCCTTCTTTCCACCCCCATCCTTGCCTACAAAATAAAGTCCAAAGTTCCTAGCATGCATCAAGGCCCCTTCCAGATTCACCCCACGCCCCTTTCCCTGCCTGACCTCTCACCGTGTCATAGCTGGTCCCTTACACATCTTGCAGTCTGGGCTTGGTCTAGTTAGGCCTTTTTATCCAAAGTCTCTGAATGGCAAAACCATATTCATCTTTCAGAGTTGAGTTCAAATTTCACTTCCTTCCCTGAAGAGTTCATGATTCTTCCTTTGTGTTACAGACATGTTTCAAGCATCTGCTTTAGCGCCTTATTCGACCAAGGGTGTGGGGAGAGCAGTTCTCCCTTGAGCCTATGGCCAGATGTATCTGCACAGATCTAAAAATCAATGGTGTGCCCCCAGGAATTGTGCATACAGGGCACTGAGAGCGGTCACTGAGTAGGTAACAAGCCCTGGGGTGACAGGGGAAGGGAGGATGGGAGGACAGTGTGGGGTTGGCCTCCTGCACCTGTCCCCAGCCTACCCAGCCTACATGTCTAGGTCCTATTGACTGGCCCTGAGAGTGTGAATTCTAAAGCTCAGTGCCTGCATTCAAATTTCAATTCTATTACATACTAGTTGCCTTGAGTGAGTCAGTTAACCTCTCTAGCTTCAGTGGAGATGGTAATAATAGCATTGTCATGAGAATTATACAAGTTAATGAATACAAAGCTCCCCAACAGTGCCTGTCACACAATAAGCATCATATAATAAGCATCAGCTATTATACTTAGGAAGAGAGATGACAGTTAAGTAAAAAACTGAAAATGCTATAAGGCCTTAGGGCACATGCAGTACTAACTTGGAACCACGAAGTTGAGAGAAAACAAAAAATAGGTGTTCTTCCCACCTCCACCGTTGACCAGAAGCAGCACGGCATTTTGAAGTGGTGGCATCTAGTGGGACTGGAAGCAGAAGTCTCCCGTGCTTGACAGGGGCAGCGGCACTCAGAGAGATCAAGTCTCAGCAGAGACAGCAGCAGTGACCATCAGGAGTCGTGGCCATCACTGTGTGGACTTTGTGGTACCCAGAGGTGAAGTCGTGAGCCATCCAGGACGTCCAGTGAGTGCTGAGCGATGTAAGTGACAGAGGAGCCTCGTTGAAGTGAAGGCACCCAGTGGACACGGTAACTGTGTCAGGGAAGACAGTGATGGCAGCATAAGAAGGGTCAGCACTCAGTGGATGCCACTGGGTGAGACCCTGGACGTACCCACATGCCCATGAGAAATGTTCCCTGGACCAACCAGAAGTACTTGGGAGGTAGGGTTTTGCCAGGACACAGAGGTCCTCTAGGGGTCCAGTGTGCTCAGGTCCTCAAATTATCATCGGTGTGACTTTATGTTGACAGAGAGGGAATACTGAGACATCATTAAAAGCACAAGCTTTGGTTTCAGACAGGCTTGTGCTGCAGCTGGAAGTATTTACTAAGCATTTGTCCCGTGCCTCAGGCCCTGCTCTAGTCGGTGGGAATACCACAGCGAACAGGCAAACACGAATCCTCCTCACATAGAGTTACCTTACAGAGGGGGCACAGAAAATAAACAAGTTAGGAAACAGATTAATGGGATCTTGCCTATTTAAGAGCTATGAAGGTGATAAAACAGGTGAGATGGTGCACAGATGGGGTAGAGAGAGCTACTTAAATATGGCAGCCAAGTAAAAGTCTCTCATTCACAGTGAGGGCTAATAGCCACGGAAGATCTGGGAACAGTGTGGGACCCTGAGATAGGAAGACTTGGCATATTAGAGGAACAAAGGAAGGATAGTAAGTCCAAACAATGGCCAGCAAGCGATGGCGCAGGGGCCAAATCCAGCCTGCTACCTGTTCATGTAAATACAGTTTTATTAGAACACAGCCACGCTCGTTCGTTCATCGATAGCGGCTTTCATGCTCTGCTCCGGAGTTCAGTAGGTAGTTGCCACAGAGGCCGTCGGCCTGAAAAAGCTGCTCGAGTTACTCTCCGGCCCTTTCCGGAAGGCCTAGCGGGCAAGCTGGCTGAGAGCCGCAGGAGCGGAGTTGAAAGGGTGCCGCCGGCAGCAAACTGCAGGTCGCTACAAACGGGGGTTACACCCACAGATGATGCAAAGCCCCTGGAAGGGCAAGGGGGACGCGCGATCTGCTTCACGTTCTCCACTCCGGGAGCCGTGTGGAGGGGGACTGGGGGGCCAAGGGGCCGCGGGGACGCCAATTAGACGCTGCCGGGCCCAGGGAGCCACGGAGGTGCGTGGATGAGGATGCTGTCAGCGCAGGTGGGGACAAGTAGTCAGGGCGTATTGTCTCGGTGTAGCAGGCGTGGGAACCCCAGCTCGGCTGGGCAACGGCGGGGAGTGACGCCCACGCTCTCAGCCTCAGTTTCTTGTCAGTAAGCCCCTCAGACCGCTATTGTGTGGATTCGATGACAACCGCGCCGGAGTCTCTGGCAAAAAGTAAGTGTTCCATAGATGTGGGCTGTCGTGGTTCTGCTGCCAAGTCACCGTTGTTGCCTGGGGAGGCCCACGGAGAGCCGGGTCCCAGCGTGGACCTTGCCGGGCAGGTGAGTGGCCCGCTTCTCTCCCGGACTGGATTCGTGAGGCCCCCGGAGACAAGGAAGCCCTTATTCATCTCTATATCCCCCAAACGGTGCCTGGCACATGGTAGATGGTTACTACATGTTTATTGATTAAACTATCAATTTTTTTTTTTTCCGAAAAAAGGAAAGGTATTATTCATTCTGCCATTTTCACCAGAAGTGTTTTGTTTTTAGGGTTGATATAGTATATTTTGATGGCACAGAACATTCTGAAGATTTAGTGGTAGTTGTCTCTAAGGAGAGCTAGTACCCAGCATCCCCTCTGGTGCAAAGGGAAACTCAGACACTACCCCCCAAGAACCTCTAAGCTGACAAAATATGTCAATGATCATAATTACGTATCAAATGTGGACTAAAAAGTCACCATGCACAAGAAATTCAGTCGTATCACACACAACTGTATCAAAAGTCTCTGCCACAAAGTGGACCCAACAAGGGTCAAAAACCGTGCTTCTAAGTGTCAAGTTGTTTTCAGACTCTTACTTCTAAGCAGTTGGACATCCTGACGCCTTGTCCAGCCATATCAAAGGAGCCCCCTTTTTACATTATTACCTTGTTCCTTTTATGAACTATAAAACTTAAAGGATCTCTCCCAAAACTGATATTTCAGAATTTCTGGTCAACTTTCTTGTTCTTTGACACACCACTTACCAAGAAAAATTGGAAATCTACCCTTCACAAAGGAGTTAAGTTTTGTTACCATAAAATGATCAGTGCTGTCTAAACAATTGTTTCAAATGAAATTAAGTATGACATACACATTTTCAGATGAAATATGATATCCATAAAGTAGATACATACTTTGTGACATTTTTATTTTTTAAAAAGGGGGTCAAATACCACAGTGGTTGTACAATACAGAATTACAAAACTCTGAAAAGGCCAGCCCAAATAAAATGTCACTAGGCATATCACCTGTGCATTTGCAGTAGCTCTATGTGTCCTTGCTACACACCTATTGCTCTACCTAAAACATTAACTAGAATTCCTTAAAAATCAAAATAAAATGGAGAGAATGTCTCAATAGTGGTCACCAAATCTGGCAGTACTAAGCAAACTTATTAATTTAGCCAACAAACTCCTAAAGTATAGGAAACTGAAAATAAGAAAAATATTTAAAATAACAGAATATTAAAATGAGAATCCCTTACAATAGTAAAGGAAAAGGTGTTTCAAATCCTTGAAACATCAGTGAGCAGCCATGAGGAGGGAGTTGTTGTTTTTTTTTTAACACGAAGCCTGGCATCTCACAAATAACGTATGTTCCATATTATGTGGCAGTTGCTATAGTAACAACCTTTATTTTCTGAAACAGTACACAGATGTGTACAACATACTAACTTGCTGGTTATATATTACAGCTTTTCCCATAGTTCAATAACTTAAGAATTCTACGTTTTTGAAATCTCAGAAGTTCTGTTGTTATTAAATTTCTTTTATGAGATAATTTTCCTTGTACTTTCAAAATGAGAGTGTTCCCAAACAGGCCGAAAGAAAGGAGGGATGAGAAATTGGGGTATATCAGAGAGTAGCAGCAGAGTGGGGACTGTTTTCTGCAGGGTCTGGATGAAACCCACTGAAATGAGAACATTATTTTAATGAATTAGGCGTCATGTACAATAGTGATGAGAAATCAGTCGCTAGCAAACTGATGTTACAAATAAAGTTATGAATTGATTTTTTTATTACAAGGTGCCGTATTTACAGTTTTAAAATAAATGAAGATTATTTCTTAGACATGTTACAAACATTAATATAATTTTACAAGTGACAACGGTGTGGGGGAGTGAATTAGCCTGGTTACTTGACTTCAAAATAAGTTTTTTTGAATCTTAAAAAGGCCTGAGTCTGAGAAAAATGTCTATTCCTATATTTAATAAGAGATTAGCATCCTTTTGTCAGGTTACAAAACAGAAGACAGATTTTTGCTGATTGGGATATTTTTCTTTTTATATTTTAACTTTAATCAACAAATATTTGTCAAGTGCCTTCTATGTGCAGGGAGCTAACTGTCTGGCCCTAGATGCGTATAGATATGTGTAGAAACATAAATTACAGAAAAACTGAGTTCTGGAGATGTTTTTTTCCTATTCTGAAAATTTACATATATTTTCCATGTGCTGGATCTGAAGACTTTCTTTAATAGACAGTTCACATTGTAGATTTTTAAACCTTGTCCAAAAGAGTCATCTCTGCAGCATTTATCAGGCTAAAGTTTATTACCTGGGAAACACATTTGAAAATAAGGTTATATATTTAGCATTTACAGTTAAAAGTCAACTTTCTAAAATTGTGCGTGTGTGTGTATATACACATATACATGTATATATATATATATATTTCTAGATATAAGGAAGGGTGCAAGTATCCTTCTGTAAAAAGTAACAAAGTAACAAAGCACTCCTGATTTAGAAAGTCCAACAATTACAATGCTAATAGATTTCCCTAACAAACCCAAAACATTGGAAATGCTATTTCAAGTGACAATACAGTTACATTCAAATTCAAAATTGTCTTATAGCAGCAATGACAGGATGAGAAACAATTGAATACCGTGCAGACAAGAACAAATCATTTTGAAAAGCTTGCACCATTAAGTGGTTGTTAAAATTTTTGCTAATGCTTTCCACACACACACTCCTTTCTGTATCATTCTGAGATATATTAAAAACAGGACCATGACTAATCCATTCAAGTCCTTACGTTATCAGACAGAGAGAGAGAGAGAGAGAGAGAGAGATTTAAGTTATCACCTAATGGGGGCTTAGAGGCTAGAACTCGGAACCCAAAAGAAAAAGAGTACTTCACTGTTAGATGCATTTTAAAAGTATTACTTAAATTACATTTAAGTCATCAGATAATTATGAACTTTCTTCTCTTTTATATTTATATGGCATATTTATTGAATTGCACAGTATGCTTTTACAATAAAGTGCTTTTTACGTTGCCGCCTTTGTTCATCCAAAATAAAACTGACAGTTATCCTTTTATAAGCTATTCCGAGAACATTTTCTCTTCTTTGAAGCTGATTGATGCACTACTTTAAATGTTCCTGCAAATATCTTTTCAATTCAAGTTTTTGCATAATGTAATAAGAAGATAAAAGAATTCTATACTTCAACGAGAGACATTACAAAGCAAGTAGAGACATTATCAAGGGCATTAACATGCTCCTAATAGCAATAAAACCTTTTAACTGTCTGATGTAGAACATGCTCCCACCAAACCACCACATATTAGGGTAATTGGCTCCAATTTCTGAATCTTACATTGTAAAGTTACAAAGAGTTAGGTAGAACTGCAAAACAAATCCACAGTGCTCATCTTGCGGTGTTCCCGTGATACGGTGTTTGCCTGCTACCTTGAACGAGGGCTGGTCTGGTCTGTGGAGCTGTGCTTTCCTGTGCTATCATATTTTTGTATCCCGTCTCATTTTTATTCCTCCTGACTCTGATATAAATACACATTTTTTCCCAAATAACCCTTTTCTAACTCCAAAACATCATAGTAACACAAATAGCATTTTTCTCGGAATTTCAGTGTAACAAATGGGTTCTCTGTTCCTGCCTGTGTCACATCTCATTCACTTTATGTGTTCTCTCATCACAGGAAGGTGCAATCGGGGAAAACATTCCATGAGGACGCTTTGCTTTTTCTTTACAACACACTACTAAATTACGTGAGTAGCCTTTCCATTGTGGTGGAGAGGAAATATCATCTCCAACTAAAGTTGAGCCCAGATTCTGTTAAATTAAATAACGGAGAGAAAAAATAGTTCTTGGCTTTATTCCTCTAACATGGGAAGCAGGGCAGTGGGGAATTGACACGAGTCGGTCTTTGGTGATTAACCTGCAGTTTATGGTTGTGTTTCCAGGTGACGTGCCCATCGCGCAGGAAGCTTCTCGGAGGCTGTGGAGAGCAGCCTGTCTGCTTTGAGAGGTGCAGATCTATCAGGATCCAGAGTCGGGCTCTGAAAAAGCTGTCATTTCATGTCTCTAAAACAGCCTCTGATTTAATGTACAAGATGTCAAGAAGTAAAGGACAATAAAATAAAAGCCAAAAAGGAGAACTATTTCAATTAAGAGGCATTTCTATACCAATTCTTGAAAATCACGTAAAATAAAAACTGTCAGAATCAATCTGTGTTTAAAAGGTTGATTTTTGTGGTGCTTACATAGAAACAGCAAGGCAGGAAAGAAAATACAAATTATTAACAGAGCAATTGAACCTTAAAAAATTCCTTTCTCACTAGATACATATTTGTTTATTAAATTTTCCTAAGGGACCCAGGGAAAGCGTTTGTATAGCGGGTGCTGGGAGTTGGGAGAGAGAAGGAAAGAAAGAAATCCTCATACAGAAAAAAGTAACAAATGTAAGCTCAGTCCTATAAGAAGGAGTTTCGTGCATTTCCAAGAATTTATTTTGATTGCCAATAATTAGAAGCCTCATATAAGACTTTAGGAATTGACCTTTTAGTGTCATGATTTTCCAATGGTGTTTGAATGTCCTTTTCAGAGAAAGATAAATATTTCTTCAAGGACTGCCCTGTCACCCCAGTAATCGAATATCTTAAAGGTGAATTGAGAAAAAAATCTTGATGAAATTTAGGGCAACCAACCTTTTAGCTAAGAGTATGATAATAATAAAGATATAAGCATTGCCAAGAAATAAATAAAATTCTACCAAATGTGACTTCCTATGGAAGACATACATTTTTTATTTTCATTTCTTTTAAAAATATGCTATTTAAGAAACATGCGTTATAATTCCATCCTCCTCCTGTCCTTAGTATTTTTACGATATTATGCTTTTTATTCCACATTTTTTATTGAAAGAGAGATTGGGCAGGGAAAGAAGAGGTGAATCCACTTGCTGTCCCCAACTGATTTGCACATTTCAGGGATATGCCCCTTTCCATGGTCTATTTCTGGTTCCTTTATTTAAAAAAAAAAAATCAAGTTTCTCTGAAGGGAATACTTTACAGAAGAAAATTCACTCTCTTCTCATCAAATCAAGAACTTTTCTTAAAGTAACTCCACCACAAGCAGTAAGAGAAGCAGCCCAAGAACTGCCTCCAATCATGAGAAGAAAAATAACAAAATCAGCTCACTCATGATTTCCTTAATGTACTTAAAAGAGATACAATCCCACTGATGCCTCTAAAAATAAAAATGAGGAAAAGGCAACTTTATTGATTCCCTGCAACCAACGAACGTGTAACTTATTGATAATACTAAACACCATCTAAGCCTTTAGTGATTTCCAACCAAAAGTCTGCCTCTGAATGAAGGTTTAAATCATCGTATTAATATATTAGGGGGGAAATTATCATGGGAGACACTTGGAAATTAATTAAAAACCCTGCACTCAGTTTGTTTGTGAGAGGAGATAAATATCACACATGGGAAATGATGCCTGACAACCGCCATAGTTTTCAGATCCAAAATTAGACCCTGACAGCGATGTCTTTGTATGACTCTCCTTGGGGTATAATATGCAGAGATATAGAATGAGAAGATTTCTGATAGAAGTATTTATTACTGACACTTCCGAAACATTCCACATGTGGCATCAGCAAAGCATGCTCCTCCACCTTAGACAGAAATGTCAGGTTTTCTTCCAAGATTTTTTTTCTATTCCTCTTCCCCCCCAATCCCTTCCTCCCCATCCACCACCACCCCCTTCTTCTCCAAAATATGATTTTTTTTTAGAAGTTCAACAGCAGCCCCTGGTGGAACTCAGCAGTTGTTTCAGCCTGAGCAGTTGTTCAAGAAACTCCATCCCTCCTGTCAATAAAAAGAAAAGTCTGTCCGTGTGTATATCACAACTGCATGTTGTTCCCACTGGTCAGAGATCAGAATACAACCCCGGATGTACAAAAGCTGTGCTTTGTGATGGTAATTTTGGCCAATTTCAGTAGCTGGAGTTTTGAAAAAAAAAAAAAATGTAACAAACAATAAACATGTCTCAAATGTCACATTCATTTTATGCATGAAGACCAATAATTAACTGCTCGTGAATAATGCTTACCACAGGGTGTGTGGAAACGAAGAGATCCCTCACGCGTGAGCCAGTGATCACCATTTTGTTTGGCTCATGTTGTGACAGAATCAGCTTTGTCACTTAGCAAAATGAGCTATACAAAATGACAATTCTATGCAAAGAAGGGCTTTCTCTGGGTCACAGCTCAGAAAGCACCACGGAACGCCACTATCCAGCCCCATCAGAACGGCAAGCTAGACTTAACAAGAAAACCTACCACAATGCTCTTCAGGGAGACAACTATGCCCTCCCTGCTTAGTTGGCAGCCACAGATTATCATTGAGGACAAGGAGGAAATGTGCAGCTCTTTGCTTTAGGCGCGGTCAGTCTGTGCCCTTCCTACAGGCACCTGGCGGAGGCGCTCCCATCCAGCTTCCCGTCCTATGGGGCCATCTGCCGAGAGGGCAGTCACCTTTGCCTGAGCACAAAGTCCTGGTTCTGTTGCTAAACCCTGTGCCCTTGGGGCTGCATCACTACAGAGGAGTTGCTTTTTCCCCATTCACACGAAGGTGCCATATAGGCTAGAGGTGGCCTTCGTCCTAGACAAGGAAAGAGAGAATTATATACTGAAGAAGCGTGCTTTCCTGATCCTCAACTATGCCAGGGTTGGGGGACACAGGAGGCACTCACCCTCCATGAGTCTGACGCTAAGACAAAGGAACTATTGGCAATTTACTCAAAATACCCAAAGGTTTACTTGAATAAATTTACTCACCATTTTTCACTTGTGTATTTTGACTTTTCTCTTCTTAAATGATGCAGTTTATTAAAATGAAAAGCAAACAGAACTTTTAAAGCTCTAAATAGCTTTATGATAAATACTAGAATAGCATTTATATGAAAAAGTTTTTTTTTTTTGAAAGTATTACACTTTACATTAGCCCTTTCCTTGCCCCTAAGTTCACTTACGTCTCTTGACTGATCTCACGGGAAACTGAATCAGTGAGCTGATGTGTTGAGACCAGAGATAATCCCATGACAGGCTGCTTACTGAGACGCTCATGGGCACTGTATTTGACACGGGGGAATAAGAGGTATAAAAAGAAATAATACTGGTCTCCAGTGAGTTACAATGTAGTGGAGGAACTACATCTATCTGGATAATTTTAATATAATGTGGTAGCAGCAAGCAGAGTCCTAACAGACATAGTGGGGCCCTTAGCTGGCCTTCTGTAGGGATAACACTGGCACAAGTCTTAAGGAAAGACTATAAAGGAGCTACAGAAAAGAAAGGTAGAGGGCAAGATAGGAGAAGAATCACCGGGACCCAAGGGTGAAGGTGTAACAGGACCCGGTATATCTGAAGAACTCTGGGCCACTTGATCCTGCCAGAGCATAAAGTACGAGAGGGCACACGTGAGTAGAGGCTGGGGAGGTGGGTCGGGCCGGTCATGGAGAGGCCATCTGCCCTCCCAAGGAGATTGGATTGTCCTTTAGGCCACAAGGAGCAATGAAAAGACTTCTGTTAAGGAGTGGCACAGATGGGGATGGACTGAGACTGAAGGTCGAAAGACTGGTCAGGGTTTTTTGTGATTGTCCAAGAGAAAGAGGATAAAGGCCTAATGCTGGGGGTGGTAGTGGAGTTGGAGAAGAAATGGTTGGTTTCAGAAATGTTCACAGATGAAAACCGAGAGCAGTTGGTGACTTAGTGGATATGGGCACTGAGGGGGCGGTCTTGGATAATTCCCGGGGTTTAGGTGTAGGAGACAACAGATTGTGATGCCATCAACTGACTTAGAGACCGCAGGGGCCAGAACAGGGTTGAGGGGAGATGACACTCTAAAGTAGGACTTCTCAAAATATGTCCTCGACTGCCCTCCCCTGGCCTCCGGGCAGCTGCTTGTAACCCTGGTTATTAACACCACCCGCAAACGACCTCACAGATGAAGTCCAACCCCTTTCAAACCATGTGCTGAGTGGGTCAAGGGCGTGGCACAGCACGCAGGGCTAAGGTCTGCCTTCCTTGAGTCAAGCCAAGAGGGTCTACTCTTCCTATAGTGTGTATTAGAATTCTCCAGAAAATTGAGTTTGAAAAAGGAAAACCATGGTTAGGAAACCACTTCCTTTTACAGAGAGGCAACTGAGGCTCACAGAAGTTAAAATATCTCGCCCACAGACACAAGTCTGGAGCAGGGCCTGAGTTAGACCTACGGCACCTGGTTCACCTGCCTCAGTCCCTCTGTGCTGTGGTTTGCCGCATGAGATAACGGTTTACTTTTGCTATGCTTTATAAAGTTGCCAGAAACCTCCCCTCCTCCACCATGCTCTCAGCAATTTCCTCAGTCTTTCAGTAAATGTTTATTGGGCATCTTCCACGTCCAAGACCGCTTTCACGGAGACCACCTGAGCATTTCTGTTCGCATCCCTGGTTGCAGTCTGTGATTCATCGGTAGAGCTCTGAAGTCCCCTAGTATTCCACCGAGACTGGATGCAGTATGACCCAAGAACTAGATAGGTATACTGGGGATTATTTTAGCCCCAAGTAAACAGTATTATGGCTTTCCTAATTCACTGGAAGATACAGCTGATTTATGTTTTTTTAATCTAATTTTTGAAAATACATTTTAAAAAAATCCATGAAGCTCCTAACATACAATTGCTATTCATAATTTTTTAAGTAATGACTTTTCAGATGTTACATACATGTTACTGTGTTCCATACACAGTCCAGGGCTCACTGGAAATAATGCCCCAAAACTCAATGAGCTTAACTTTATGAAACTTAGAACTGATATCTGAAGCAATTGCAGGATAGATTGCTTTCAAAAAGTGAGAATTCAGACCAATAAACTTGATAACCCTTCTTCCCCATCATATTACTGAACAGCTATTTGTCCCAATAGGGTAATTCCTAAAACAAGGAAAAGCAGATCCCTGTTCAACCTAGAGAATTAATAGAGAGAGAGACAAATGTAAGCTGCGGGGCTATGACAGCATGTTGATATCTCTCTCTCAAAGACCACTCCATCTTGAGAATCTTGTCCCAAGACTTCTAGAAGGGAATAGCGGGCTGCCGCTCTGTCAGGTGTGTGAGTCAGGGTGGGGAACAGGGGGCAGCTAGGGGAAGCCCTCCTGCTTGGGGACTGCCAGAGCATGGACCTGCACAGGTCTTTCCAGGAACATCATATAACATCTTAACTATGGAAAGAAATCCATTTCTGTGGATTTCTCTCCTGTTGGGGATTCCATTCTTCATCTTATTAAATTCCTTAAAATAAGGGACCAGGGAATCAGTCTTTCTTCAGCTGCCCCTTTATACATCACCACCCCACCTCAATCAATCTCTCATTTTCTTTCTGCGCTCTTTTCATTTGCAGGTAAAGTCTTAAAATCAGAAACTCTGGGTATACCAACAAACATACAGCCCAATTAGTACATAAAGGGCATTAAGAGTACACTTATCTTAATGAGCACTGAGATATGTATAGAATTGTCAAATCATTATATCGTACACCTGAAACTAATATAACACTGTGTTAATTATACTTGACTAAAAATAAGAAATAAATAAAAACAAAGAGCACTTGAGGAATTAGGGTTTACAGGCAATCTAATAAAGGAAAGATAGAATAAAACTGGTAGGTTAGGTACAAAGCTGGTTAACGTCCTCAGGGTAATTAATTAAATCTTTGAGATTATTTTTTCCATCAGATAGAAATTTACAAGTTAATGGTGTAACCTCACAGTGCCTGGGCTCTAATCAAATAGCAAAAGGCAAAGACAAACATAAGTATATTCTCCTAGACATTTTATAATTTTGGGGTGAGCCTATACAATATAAATAAAAAATAAATAAAACCGAATGGAGATGAGTTACAAGTAAGAGAGAAGGGGAAAGAAAGAAAAAAATCCAAGATAATAGCTCACAAAGACATCAAGTCTCACCTGTTATAACCCCATTTCCTTAGAGATGAAAAATCCAAGTCAAGTGACTCGTCTAAGTTTATCCCACCCCTCCTACTCTCACATAGCAGTATGGTTGACGGGATGAGGCAAAGAAGCAAATAAAAAAGTTTTAAAAATCAAACAAAAGCTTGTTGGCTCCACAGGTCCCTGCTTACACCAGCCTTCTTTACACTGTAAGGTGTGTTAGTGAATGGACACACCGAATCTTGAGGGAGCAAGCATTTTATCACTTGTCCCCACTGCCCCTCACACTGTCCTCCTCATTTGCACAAGGAAATCCAGAGTTAACGTTCTTTTGAGATGATCCTGCTTTTGGTATTTTGGTCTAGTATCCTAAGAGATCTTACTTCACAGCAATTTCTTTTATCCCCTCAACAAAAGTTAATTGGAAGCTTACTATGCACCAGCCGCAGAGAGAGAAAGAGAGTGAGTTCTTCTGCTCTCTGTTTATCTGCTCACAACTTTGTCACTGCGTGTCATGATGCAGGTGCCATATGTCTTTCCCAAATCCAATAAATTTATTTCTCTATCAGCTTTTTTTTATACCAAGAGGTTTAAAATGGTTTAAAAATCCTTTGAAGCTCATCTTCTGTGTGGTAAATAACAATATCGGTATATTACCTCTATGTTCCTCCTTTGGGTATTCCAGCATCCTCCTTTCTGTGAATTCCTCCAAAATTCTGCCCTCTAGACTGGCCTTGTCTGAATGCAATGACATTGAGTTCCAAATTAATGAAATTCCACATACCACATGAAGGCTCACTGGGAGCATTTAACAAAATGAAGTGCCTTGGTGAGCTCTTGAAATTCCTCAGAGTCCAATGACTGAAGATGTCCCAGAATGGAGAACTGAATGTGGCTTAAGACACAAGGTAAATGGGGTGCAGAATTTTCTGTCAGGTCCTTAGAAGCATCTGATGAAATGCTATTAAAAGATCTAAAACCTTTACCATGACTATGAAAATGAACATAGCCCCACGTACCTAGGACTGAAAGAAATTAAGTTGAGACTAAAATACAGTGGCCACCTTGTTGAATTAAAAAAATGGAAAATGTGACCCAGCTCTGGAAGGCTCTGCTCCTAAAGATTAAGAATACGGCTCATCTAAGTAGTCAACAAATATTAGCTATTATTACTATTTCTTTTCTGAGCATTTCAACTTACTGCTTATTACTATGATTAAAAATATTACACGATGCCTCCAATAAGTCTGTGAAATTCTGCTTTAATTACAATGTTAGATATAATTTTCTTTTTGGAAATAATAATTTACCATATGTAAAAAAAAAATTAATCTTATGCTTGCCTTCCTTGCTTTCCAGCCCTTTAATTTAATTTAGTTATGATAGGTTCAAAAGCCAGCAGACATCCTGTTAGGTAGCAACATTCTACGGACAGCAGGAAGGTCCAACTGGCACAAGAGATCAACTACAAGTAAAACACACTACAGATTGCTTGAAACACATTCTGACACGATCCATCTCTTTCAAAACAATCAGGCTGCTCTAGAATGCCTAAGTGAGAAGTATTTTTCCAAGCAATAGAAACCAGTAGATTTAATCACACATTTGTTGAGCGTAAATCGTGCAAAAAATATCATGCACGTTGCTCTGAGAACAGTTACGATACATGTCCCTGTCCTCAAGGTGCTTGCTGTCGTGAAGTCCGTGTCCTCAGAAGCTTTCGATTCCATGCTTCTCCCAGCCTATTCTGAATAAGGATGGCAAAAACCAAACTTTTTTTGAAACTATAAGAATCCTTTGATTCACTTACTGTGTCTCATGCCATAGCTTAAAGACTATATTTTCCTTTGTGTATTTGATATTTGAGAATAATGAATTCCAAAATTATTGGGGAAAGTAGGTCTGTAATTGACCTAGGGAAACGATATGAAATCCCTTCAAAATTCCCACCAGGAGTGGAAGAGAAGTGGATTCAGATACAGCATTCTGAAGCCTTCCCAAGCTTTCTTCACTGGAATTCTAATTACTAAGACCCCCTTAAGCAATTTTAAAGCTGCTTAATTTAAATACAGGAGGTGTTTCCTTGGGCTCTATAATACTTTGGCAGAGCTGATCCTATTTCCTGAGATTAAACAGAAGAAAATTCTTTCCTCCGGAGACTGAACTGCATACAATAAGATCATTCATTAGAATGTTCATATAAATTCAAAATATACCATGAGAAGAGTAAATGTCTTCTTCACAAAAGGTAACACCCTAGAAATACTAAGTGGAGCCACGACTGGTTTTACTCTTGAGTGTTGGCCTTTGTGGGATAAAAGTTCTCTGAGAAGAATTACTGAGGTGATAACTCATTTTGACAATGAAACCAAGTATACAAGATAACTAAAACAAAAAAGAATTTAATCCTTTTTCCTAAATAAAAAACATCTGTCGATATTACTTGCTTCTTCAGAGTTTTGCTTCCATTCATAAGAATAAAGCTGTACCTTTTGTAATCTAATTCTTACTCTTTGTACCACTTAACACTTAGCAGTCGGAAAATTTCAGAAGCTTAATACCAAGACCTGTTACTCAAAGGACTGGTTGGTAAGGGGAGTGGAAAAGGATATGCTTCTAAAACTTTTTTATTGTCCAAGAAAACAAAGGGGAACAGTTTTCAATCTCTTGCCATCCTTCTGTAAATTTACATCACCTCACTAAATAGTGTTCTGACAGTATTGTTGAGACTTGTATGTCAGATTTAGAAATGTTATTGTGGAGACTTACTTTGATGGTGAGATTTTAGAAGCTTATTTTCCTCCTAAACAAATGTATTATAGAGTGATGGATAACAGAGATTCAAAGGATTACAATGAGAGATCAAGGAGTTCACCTGTAATATCTATCGCATTGACAGCCGACTTTATTGAAGTTTCACAATATTAACTGCCTCTCCGTGGACTGGCTGAGCCAGCTAGGTGATTATCAATTTATCACCAGTCAAAACACAGATTGCTTTCATGTACAGTGTCTGTGGCATAATCATGTACCTTGAATCCGATCAAACTAGAATGATCCTACTAGGATGATTCTTATAAGAGTGAAGAAGAAACATTAGTTGGGAAATTCTCTAATGAAATTATGTCTAATTCACTGTTGATAGAACATCTTTCTTGGAGCCTGCATCAAGAATGCACCACTCCAAAAGGAAGTAAAACAAAGCCCAGGAGATAGAATGGGGAGAATGTTAGAAACTATTTACTCCTTCTTCCTGAGGCTCACTTGCTCTAACCACTCCTCCCGCTTCAGAGAGAGCAAATAGGAACTTGACCAGTCTTTAAAATCACCTCCACAGTGGAAGACTTACACCTTGAAACTCCACTTAGCGTTATGGGAACTAACTGAATTATATATAGGAAATTATCTGGAATAACAATGGACCAGCACTGAGATGCTTACATTATATCTTTGACTCTATTATCCATATAGCAACTGTTTTAAGTGTTTTACATTTCCACCCTATTTCCTGATCCTCTCCTCTAACAAGGTCTAATCTTTCTCCACATATTGAGTTCCATCAGTAGCCATTCCAATTAATATTTGTTAAATGCAGGAATGGAAGGAGAAGATTTTGGCCTTGGATGTTGGTTTAACCAGGGCAATACTTAATAGCTACACTAACAAACACTTACTGACCACTTACTATTGTACTAATCCAAGTACTTTTCATATATGAGCTCATTTAATTTTTTCTCAACTACCCTGTGAGGAAAGTACTATTATTTTCCCTGTAATATCAATGAAAAAAGTGATGAATAGAAACATTCAGTACTGTCCAAGATTACCCAGCCTACAAGTTGAACCTAAGCAGATGACTCTAGAACCTTACAAATTTTGAAAACCAATTCTTTTCAGTCATACACTGATTGGACTGAGTTGCTCTGCTCTTATTCCAGCTGCCTACCATTGTATAAAGTTAACCTTCTCTAGAGAAAAATAGCACCATCCAGAGCCTTTACAATTTTTCATACAAAATTTCTGGCACTCAATAAAATATTAGCCAACATACCAAGAAATCAGAAAAAAGAAAAAGAAAGACAATAGAAAAAGGGCCACAGATAATTCAGATATTAAAGTTATCAAACATGGATAAATATATTCAAAACCAGATGACAAGATAGCTTCACTAGAAAAAATGGAATCCATTAAAAAAGAACCAAGTGGAAATTCTAGAACTGAAAGATACAATAATTAAAATCAAGATGTCAACAGAAGGGTTTACGAGCTGATTAAACACAGGTGAAAAGAGAATTAGTACTGTAGGATAGCTCAGTAGAAAATATTCAGCCCAAAAAACAAAGGAAAAAAAAAAGAATGGAAATATAGAAAACAGTGCGAGAGACACATGAATGATGGCAAAAGTGTAGTGTAAATGTAACTGGATATCCAGAGGTGTGTTCCAGAGGGAATGGGGGCCAAAGCAATGTTGAAGACATAATGCCTGAGAATTTTCTAAAAGAGATGAAAGATATCAAACTCCAAGCAAGATAAATAAGCTACTAGTCACATCATAGTAAAACTGCCAAATGGCAAAGACAAAAACTAAGCCACAAGAACAACCAGATGAAAAAGTATATTACCTTCAAAGGAGCTACAACAATGACAACTAAGCTCTGAACAGAGACCTTGGAAGACAGAAGAAAACAGAACGCATCTTAAGTGCTGAAAGAAATGTTGACAACTTAGTAGTTTTTTTTTTTTAAAGATTTTATCTATTTATTTGAGAGAGAGAGAGACAGCCAGTGAGAGAGGGAACACAAGCAGGGGGCGTGGGAGAGGAAGAAGCAGGCTCATAGCGGAGGAGCCTGATGTGGGGCTCGATCCCAGAACGCCAGGATCACACCCTGAGCCGAAGGCAGATGCTTAACGACTGAGCCACCCAGGCGCCCCATAACTTGGTAGTTTATACACACTAAAAACATCCTTCAGATATAAAGGCATAAAAAAAAAAAAAGAGCATTTGTTGTCAGCAGACTCATACTAAAAGAAATACTAAAGGGGATTTTAGACAGGAGGAACATGATCCCAGATGGAAAGACAGAAATTCAGGAAGGAATGAAGAGAAATAGAAAGGTAAATATGAGTATAAATATAAATGACTATTGACTACAAAACAATAATAATATACTATGAAGTTTAAAATACATGATTAAGATGCATGAGAGCAATAACTCTCATAGCCAAAGGAGATAAATGGAATTAATATGTTATTAAATCCTAGTGTTGTCTGAGAAGTGGTAATTTGTATTAGACTCTATTAAGTAAAGATGCATGCTGTTATAGCCTGTAAATATAATCCCAAATACATCCTTACATTACTTATATTAAATGTAAATGGACTAAATACTTCAACTGGAAGGTAAAGTTTGTTCAAGTAAATGAAAAAATAAAAATTCAACTGTACATTGCTAAATAAGCACATCTGAAATTGCAGAGAAAGAGTGGAGAGATATGTAAGCACTATCACTAAACATAAAAAGGGACATTTCATAATGATATTTAAAAGTTAATCTGCAGATGTGGAGATGAAAAAATGATAAAACTAAACAATAATTTAGGGATGTTTATAATTATGTTAAGACTTTATAACAGCAAGAGCAATTAACAAAAAATCCAGGATACGGATGACTGGGTGGCTCAGTCGGTTGAGTGCTGACTCTTGGTTTCAGCTCAGGTCATGATCTCATGGGTTGTGAGATGGAAGCCCAAGTCGGGCTTGGCAGTCAGTGGGGAGTCTACTTGAAGATTCTATCCCTCTGCCCCTCCACCCAACTCACCACTCACATGTTCTCTCTCGCGCGCGCTCACTCTCTCTCAAATAAATAAATAAATCTTTAGGAAAAAAATCCAGGATAGTAGTATGAGAGAGAACTAGGCAGGAACGTAAATGGGAACAGGGGTATCTTTAAGCTGTGTTGTGCATTCACAGACTCTTATTTTTCTATTATTCTTTAAACTATATACATTATCTTTCTTTTGTGTGTATGATTTATTTGACAATAAAAGAACTTTTTAAATAGTAAAAAAAAGTTAACCTACTAGAAAGATATGACAATTTTAAATTCAGTCTCTCAAAAAGTAAATAAAAAATGAACAGAACTAAATATAGAAAGAGACAAGTCCACAATTATAGTAGGAGGCTTCAACAAACTTTGAAAAATTACTCACTGAACAATCAGGCTAAATAATATATTAATAAACTTAATTTAATTGACAGATACAGGATTCTCCATCTAATAAGGGAATGTGAAACATTTACCAAAACTGACCACATCCTGGGCGATAAAATGACTTCCTAAGTCCCCCAACATTTCAAATATTGAAACCATTAATGTATTCTTGGAACCAGTGGAATTAAGCAAGAAGTCAGTAACCAAATAAAAACTAGAACATCCACCAAATATTAGAAATCGGTGAAAGAAGTCAGAATAGAAGTTAGAAAATATTTTGAACTGAACGATAATGAAAACCTGACATCAAAACTTGTGAACACAGGTTAAGCTGTGCTTAGTGGGAAAAAACCAGTGATGATAGTTATTCGAGGAGGGACGATGGCTGAGAAGCAGCATAGCAGGGGCTGGTCATGTTTTTATCTTGCTGAAGGAGGTGATTACATGAGTATTGTCCCTTTGAGAAAAATTCAACATGCTCTACACTTACGATTTGGGCATGTTTCTGTATGCATGATTATCCTGCAAGGAAAGTTTTACTTAAAAAAATAATCAGAAATTACTCCTGACTCTCCTTTTTCTCACACCTCACATCCAGATCATCAACATTTCCTGTCAGCTTCAACTCAAAATTTATCCAGAATCTGGTCATTTCTCACTACCTCCAGCTGCTAACCCTGTATAAACCAATATCATCTCTTTCTTGATTCATTTCCATTCCGTATCTGGTCTTCCTTCTTCTACCCTTGCTCATTATAGCTGATTGTCAACACAGTCATTAGGGTAAGCTGTTAAGGCTGAATCACATTATGTCACCACTCTCCACAAAACTGCCCAACTGACTTCACCTGTCACTCACAATAAAAGTCAAATAATGGTCACAACTATGTCTCTCCATCATCTGGACTGCCATCCCGTCTCCTACTTCATCGCCTACCCCCCACGTCTTGACCACTCTGCTCTAGCCTTACTGCCTCCCTGCCCTTTGCAAACATGACAGGCACATTCCTGCCCTGTGACATTTGTACTCATTATTCCATGTGCCTGGATATTTCTTCACCCAGATTCACATGGCTCATTCCCTCACTTCTCCAGATCTCTGCACAAATATCACCTTCATCCCTGACCATTATCATTGCAATTCCTTCCACTACCAACAACTTCCAATCTCTTTGCAGTTCAATTCACCAGATATTTATCCAGTGCCAAAGTGAGCCAGGTACTTAGGTGCTTAGGACAAATGAGTAAACAAAACAAAAATTCTTGCCTTCATGTGGCCTAGATTCTAGAAGGAAGAGATAGACAATAAGCATAGATACTTTAATTATACAGTGTGTTGGAGGTTTGGAAATAAAACTGGGGCAGGCCAAGGAATGTTTGTCAGACTGTTCAGAGGGCATGCGAAAGGAGTTTAAATTGAATTATAAAAAGGGTGTTTGGAGTAAGCTTTATTGAGAGGAATGACATCTGAACAAAACTTTGAAAAGATATAGGGAGAAGAGTGTTCACAGCAGGGAGAACAAGTGCAAAAGCCAGAGATCATTTTAAGGACTCTGCCTTTTAAAATGAGGAAAATAGGGGGGCATTGGAATGTTTTGAAGAAAGGAATGACATGATCTGAGTTACATTTTTAAAAATCTCTTTCTATTACTGTGTTGAAAATGGGGCATACAGAGACAAGGGCAGAAGTGATGCCATCCCAGATGCTATTGCAGTAATCCAGGTGAGGGCTGATGGTGGCTTGGACCAATGACTTTTTAGTAGAGATGGTAACAAGTGGTCAGATTCTGGATGCTTTCTGAAGGTAGAACACATAAGATTTCCTAACAGATTGGATGAGGGGTATAACAGAAAGAGGAAGGATGACTTTCCAGGGGTTTGATCTAAACAACTGTAAGAATGGAGTTGCCATCAGCTGAAATGAGAAAGAATGAACATACAGCAAGTTTGACAAGAAGAAAAATCAGTCCTATGTTAGACATGTTATATCCCCTTTTCTGCTTCATTTTCCTCCATAGCTCTTACCAACACTGACACGCTATGTATTTTAACTTATTTATTTATTATTTATATACACCCACTAGAATATAACCTCCAAGAAGGCAAAGACGTTTGTTTTGTTCACTGCTCTATCACAGCTTCTAAAATAAATTCATCCACTACGTAAGGATTTACAGAGTGTCTCCTAGATGATTGGAACTGTGCTAGGCTCCAGGAATATAGTAAAACACATGACATGATCTTAGGATTGCCAGGTAAAATACAGAATGGCCAGTTAATGGCATATAAATAATGAATAATTCTTAGTATACGTATGTCCCAGATTCAAATATGTATGCCCCATATGCAAATATTCAATTATGGGACATAATTATACTAAAAAAATATTTGTTGTTTATTTGAAAATCAAATTTAACTGAGCATCTTGTATTTTCATTTGCTAAACCTCATAACCCTCATGCTTTCTGCATGTAAGGAGGCTAAATGATCATGGGATATACAGAAAAATAAGCAGTCTGTATATAATAACTCTAGGAATACAGGATACCGTGGGAGCTTGCCGGAAAGGTATCCACACGTAGACCGTGGAGGAGCATTTGAGGAGCTTCCTGAAAAGAATGATATTGTAATATGGTAACTGAGAGTACAGTTATCTAGTTAAAAAGGAGAAGAAAATTCCAGGGTGATGGAACAGCATGGGCCAAGCATGGAGGACAGAGAGACTGTGGGATACTCGGGAAGTTGCACAGTTGACCTGGCGTCTCAGATGCACCCTAGAGAAAACAATTGTGTAAGATGGGAATTGAAAGAGTTAATATCACCAAAAAGCACACTTGGCTGGGCAATTACTCAACCAGAGACCTGGGCAAAGGCTAGTAAACACAAGCACCTGCTGCCAGCAGCAAGAGCCGTGAGGGTGACCATCTTCCTACCCAGTGGGCAGTTGTGGCAGCAACAAGAACGTTCTCACTGCCCACCAGCCGCATTTCACTGGGCTTGACCATGCTGACCAAAGACAAAATGGAGAACAATTCTTTTCCAGTCCATCCTTAACATAGTGACTATGCTCCCAGTTCCCCCACAGGTAGAGACAGGCAGACAGAACAAAACCTACTTTTATACGAAACAGGTAAACACTCCTGAAAAGTTGGCAGAGGGAAGAAATCCAATAGGAAAGACTGGAATTTCTGTGAGCAAAATGGCTAGAAGTTGGTGCCCTTCGCAACCTCTTTTGAATCCACAGTCTGGCGACATTTGAATTCTACAAGAGTGTGCATTCTCAGCAGGGGTGATCCAACCCCCAGAGAGGTGAAATTGGTTCTTGGAGGTGGGAATAGCTTAGATATTATAATGGTTTGTTGCCCTGCAAAAAGCTAGAGTACATAAACTGATCTATAGTATATCCGTGGTTCTAAAATTACACCAGCGTTTGGTGGAGGAGAGAATGAGGAGAGTTTTTTTTTAATGTCTAAAAAGGCTACTTAGGGACAGCAAGGATAAAAAAAATTGATAAACATGGAACTAGAGCAAAGCTCTACTTGAAGGATGGAGACCAGGTGAGTGTGAAAGATGGGTTCTTCTGGAGGAAGGGTAGGGGCAGAGATAGAAAGGAACAGGAAAGGAAGGCATTCTGGGTGGCACAAACAGCACACGCACAGACTTTCAGAAAAAGTAAAAGGTAAACAACATAAATGCAGGAGCATGGTCGAGTAAGATAAGGTCCAGGAAGGCTTTATTGGATTTAGCAATTAGGAGGTCACTGATCATTTAACCTCTTTGTGCTTCAGTTTCAATACTTGTTAAATTAAATTGAAAAATAATCTCCAAGGCAACTTACAGCTCTAAAGACTCTCTCATGCGGGCTGGGTCTCTTCACACACAGAGACACACACAAAAACACATCCACACACTTATACACGCTCCCAGCACACATGGTAATCTCTTTCCTTAATCTAATTTTCTTATCTCTCTGCAGCTATATTTGCCTTTGGAGAATTCCAGTTCTCTTTGTTTAATGATAACAATGCTTTTTAAAAATCAGTTATGAGAGTCTACAGTTACCCGATAAACTGAGCTGCTGGACAATAAACTGGTTAATATTAGTTCCTATAAACATTCCTAATGCCTTGTAAATACATTTTATAATGCAATAAACTCTTCAGAATGTGACCAGATTTTTCTTTCACTTTAAAAAATTATTTCAGGGGCGCCTGGGTGGCTCAGTCATTAAGCGTCTGCCTTCTGCTCAGGTCATGATCCCAGCATTCTGGGATGGAGCCCCGCATCAGGCTCCCTGCTCAGCGGGAAGCCTGCTTCTCCCTCTCCCACTCCCCCTGCTTGTGTTCTCTCTCGCGCTGCCTCTCTCTTTCTCTCTCTGTCAAATAAACAAATAAAATCTTTAAAACAACAACAACAACAACAAAATGATTTTAAAACCCAGATTTACTCAAACGGGGCAAAAAAAATTATTTCCTCCTAAACTATCATTCATTCATTAAATATTTTCCAAATGCCTACTATGTCAAACAGTATAATATGTGCTTGGGAAATTAACAGCAAATAAAATAAACAGTCCATAGCTTCCAGGAGCCTGGAAGGAGGAAAGTAGGAGAATAAATGAGAAGTTGGTAACATTAGCAGCACACAGTCACTGCTATCATCTGGCCACATGGGTAACACACCTGAACCTTGACCTGCTCCTGAAAATAGAGCTCTGAGGAAGAAGTAAAGTATCAATTTACCAAAGAAAAAGATGGTGGCACGGCCAACAGCCACTCTGGAAAGGGGAGTTCTTAACCATCTGGGGGCCATAGACCCCGTCTCAGAATCATGTATTTAAATGTCTAAAACAAGAATACAAATATAACCAATCATATTGAAATATGGTTATCACCTTAAAAATTTGTGCTATGTGTATTTCTTTACTAACACATTAAATAACCAGACCCAGCAGCTGTCCTAATAACAACTATAATTTTGAAGCAGTGATAAGCACAAATGGCATGTTGAGCTACCTGCAACCCCATAATATGCTATTAAAAAATCTGTGATTTTCATTGGTGACAAAGTCACAGATACTCTTAATAATTCTGTGGTCTGCTGCCTACATTTATAATTGAACAAAATGTGAAATTTCAGTTAAAGCCTAATGAAAGTAAAGAATTGTTTTACTATCTAAATCCACAGGCCCCCCTGAATTCCATCCAGAGAACCCCTGGGCTCTGCAGCCCCTGTTCTAGGACATTAAACTCAATCAGGATTTTCTCCTTCAATAACATAGCTCCATAGTCACTTCTAGAGCTATAGTTCCCTCATTGGGATTTCCCAAAGATGTAGCTTGTCCATTATTTGGGGCACACTGCCATCCCACGGCTCCTCCGGAGGAGTTTAGCGTTAATAACATCCACGGCAAAGCAGCCTTTTAGGGCATTAGACCAAACCTGCAAATTAATGCACTGGCTCATCACAATTCATTAATCAAACTCAGACTGGATTTAACAACAGATTATTAAAGACTCAAAATTATACCCACAGAAGAAAAAAAAAAAACAACAGGCAGCTCCCAGAGGGTCAAATGTAATGTGAATGGTTTTGCATAAAACCATAAACCTGCTATTAAATTAAAAACAGGAAAAATTATGTCCACTGCTTATCTCCACTCATTTTTTTTAAAAGGAATGTTAACGCTAATTTATTTCTTTGCTGTCCCAGGTTACACGGTAAAAGACTAAAAGGTTACAATGCAGTGGTTCTTTTAATGTTTGGTTGAGCAACTTAAACTAACATGTCCTGACTGAGGTAAAGAATTAATGAAATTACTCCCATAATTCATTACTAATGGAACACTGTCAATGCTTTCAACTGACAGTTCACACAAACCCTCCACAGCCAGCGAGACACCTCATGGAGACTGAGGGGCTCACTCCTTTTGCTCCACAAAGCAGAACTCCGCACCTTGTCCTACAATTTCACTGATCTCTTACCTCTGTGTGTTTGCTCTCGACGAGCAGGTCTGTTCTCTCTGGGAACAAAAGCAGGAAGAGGAAACAATGATTGGAATTTTTCTTTCTCTTCGGGGAATTTAGGTAGACCCGCTGGGGATTCCCAACGATGTATAAACATTCAGAATGCTGTAATAGGGCAGATCACAGAGCTACAACGGGGTGCAAGGAATTTTTTTAAAGGTTAATATTTTAGAGCAGCAGTTATAGATAAAGAGCAGAACCCTAATAAGAAGTATGAAAAAAACTAACTTAAAAAACTGTATGATTTTGTGACATCTTTGCTCTTTCCCCATTAGGACTGAATCATTAGTTCTTTCTGTTTTTGCAGAAACAGAAGCAAAAATTACTGGCACACATGCTGATTAAGTTAGGTAAGTGACATTTCTGGAAATACAAAGTGTTTTATTCAATGTAGGTACCTGTTTGATATTATAGAGTGTTTGGGTCTTAGTACTGTCTAGTTTAAACTTGAAACTCCTAAAGGGAAGGGTCTATGTCTTTGTTACACACATGAAAATAATTAATAACTTCTCTTGGAAGATAAACTCCTATCTGTATGCTGATCATATCAAGTGGCTATAAAATGAAGCTACGAGTGAGGCAAAATATACCAGTGATCATATAATCAATGCATAATGCAAACTATATTTAGATATAATAGAAAAAAGTCCAAAAGAGTCAACATATTCAAAACACTTTATAAATACAGGGAGATTCTAATACAACATGACTTGGGTTTGGGTTTTGCTCATATTGTGGTAGTTATATCATACGCAGTAAATACGTAGTTCGATTTTGTCACCCCCTCTCTCGACACCTGAACTCTTTCCTGCCCGCTTGGGATCACAATCCAGCTGAACACAGCATAGCAAACAGCGTCCATCAAGTGCTCAGTGACCTCTTAAAACGAAATGTATTCACCCTACATAGGCACGATATCTGGCCCATGGGGGGTACTCTGTATTTACTGACATGAAAAAATAAAACTCCCTCGCCTCTTTCCAAATGAAAACATCCTATGTTAGGATTGTCCTTCCAAAATCAGTCTAACCACTGCGAATTCCCACAAAGTGTTTTCATAGAGATTAACCGCAAGTAAGTGCCTCATAAAAAGATCTTGGATTTTTGCAGGGAGCCTCCAATCTCATGCAGATGCTTATTACCTACTCATGTGGAAAAACATGAGTACCAAGCAACCAGAAGAGAAAGTTACATTTATTTGAAAACACAATTGTCAAACCCACATCACAGAAACAGGGGCCACCAAGATTAACAAAAATGAGGGAGACTTTAACTTTTGGACAGGAACACTTTGGGCACAAGAGTACAACTGCGATCCCTTATTTCTCTAAGTGTAATAACTGGGTAAATCCTAACAATAGCTACTGTGGATAAAGCTCTTGCTTTGAACAAGGCATTAGCCACTTGGGTGACACGGAACACCAACCCCATCATGTGGACATTAGCATCACTACTTTACCGCGCAGGAAATTCAGAGAGCTTCCGCAGCTCACCTGAGGTCATGCCAGGAGCTGCAGAACCAACGTGAAAAGTCACATCTCCTAAGGTGGCTGGGTGGCGCAGTCTACTAAGTGTCACACTCCCCGTTTTGGCTCCGCTCGTGATCTCAGGGTCCTGGGATGGAGCCCTGCGGTGGCTCCGTGCTCAGTACGTAGTCTGCTTGAGATTTTCTCTTTTCTGCTCTTTTCTCAGACCCCTTCCCAGGTGTGTCCTCCATTAGAGCTACTTCCAACCTAAAAAGAATCACAGAGGGAAAGATCTGGGCTCCATGCAGACCCTTGTACCAATTTTCCTTGGACAGCCCACAGAATATCAAGTGGTAGAATAGTAAAGCGCTTAACAGTTAGGCTATGGCATCGGATTGCCTAGAGTAGCTTCCCAGACCTCTGACTTCCTTAAATGGACAATGTTCTCTTCTTTGTGCCTCACTTTTCTCATAAGTAAAATGGGAGTGGTAACAGTCCTAACTTCATGAAGTCGTAGTGATAATTAAATAGGTTAGTAAATGTGAAATGCTTGTGCCTGACATAGAAAGCGCTGAATAGTGTTGAAAAGTGCTGAAAAGTGCTGAATGCTAGTTCTGGCTCTTCCAGCTACAACGGAGTGGAGATTGGGTCATCTACAGCTTGGTATCTTCACTGACCAGCTTCCAATCACCAGGTTTTGCTCAGCATCTAACACAGTACAACCTCAACAACAAAATAGCCTGAAAGTAGTTTTAATCTAAGACCTTAGGTTGTAGATTCTTTGCCGTCCCAGACATTTTGGCAATTCCTCCCTAAGTCCCAGTGGTAAAACTCAGCACTCCACCCCTCACGGGAACACTTAATCCATCCTGAGGACTGAGTGGTCTGGAGAAGTTGATCGGCATCCACTATTCTTTTTTATTTTTAAATTATTTAGTGATATCCCTCAATCAGTCATTTTCTCTTTCTGGGCTTTAATTTTTCAACTCTTAAATACTGAGGGGCAGAGATGGGCAGCTGGTGGCACAAACAGGGCAAGAAAGAATCTTCGCCACAGATGTTATCTGTGAAACCACTAGAACTGTCAAGTTAATAGCCCAAGATCACCCACCGAATAATTACAATTTTGAGATTTGAAATCACAACCTATTGTTGTCATATGCCTACTATTTATATTTCAACCTGTCCTTCTAATGAAAGGAAGAATTGGAATATCCTCTTTCATTACTATTATTTCTTAGCTGTAACTAACTATAACACATTACAACTATTAGACTCATAGCTAATTATATAATGATGATGATGATGATATATTGACAGCATAGAAATCTCTAAATTATGAGAACAGTGTAATATCACTTTCCATACTGGCTCCAGCATATGATAAAACTAAGGATCTAAATATTTTATTATTATTATTAGAACTGATGCAGTGCTGAGTTAAAAATCATGAGTCACATAATGTCCACACCCATATAACCCGAACTAATTCTTTGACAGAAGACACTCACTAAATGAATGTTCAATAAACACTTGTGTTTCCTGCCAAGGGGAAACTTTAAAAAATTTACTAGAAGTTCAAGCCAACAAACTCTGTGGATCCTGGTGGCACAGAGTCCAGATCCTTCCCTCTTGGTTGGAAAAAGCAAAGGGAGTCAGGTAGTTTACAGGAGAAGATAATGAGAAGGAAGAATACACAGTAATCTGAGGTAAACTGAGTAAGGTATAAAGTCCTTCTCTGAGGAACACATCCTTTCATATCCTAAGGTTATCCCCAGGTAAAAATGTCTAAGTGACAGAGACTCTTGCCACAGGTCAAAAATCCATCTGACCACGGGTGAACCAGGCTGCTGAGCCTAATCCTAAACTATATTTGGTAAAATCATTCTCTCTGGATCTATAAAATGCAAATGCTAGAATTATCTTGTTAGCCACCAAAAGAAAAGAAACCTTGAGAATAAAGTTGTCATTCCTAATTAAAATGGGCTTTTTTAATTCCTTTAACTAACTAAAGTAGATACAAATATTGTAAATACTTAACTGACTAAAGAAAGATTCTACCCTTAACTCCAGTTACAGAACACTTAATTTATATATGATGCAGCTTACAACTATTCAGCAGTATGGTTGGGGTAAGTCTCTTCGGCCTACTTTTTAAATGATTAAATACTCTCCATCCAAGTAAATAGACATCTTCAGGGCTGCATTTTGCATGATAAAACATTCCTTAAACACATAAGCCTTCACTCAAGATTAAAGACGGAAAAAAAATTTTAGTGACAGTACATTCATTATGTCTTTATTAAGGATGGACTTTTCCATAGGGTTATGTGCTGCTGAAAATAAGGCTCAGTTTAATAACAAAGCAAGCTTTCCTAGTACTACAAAAATTGTAAAATTTTAATGTTTAATGTATTCCTTAATTATAGAAAACTCTGCAAAGAATAACATCCTTGAAATTTACTATGCAAATGCTCTTAATTTATGACAAATTGCTCTTTAAAACACAAGTATTAAATCTCTATTAGATTGTTGAGGTAACGTACTAATATGCATCACTAAGATCTTAAATTTCTAAGTGGCAATGCTGTTTGTTAGATGCAAACAAGGATTACCTTAATTAAAATATAGTATCCCCAGCCTCTCAGCAGATTTAGCTCAGTCTTTATATAGGACAGGTTCATTATCTACCTCGAGTTAATAAAAGTATGACCTACTGTGGTTATTTCCTTTAAAATTTAATTTTAATTACTATTTTGTTAATGGAAATAAAGCACTAAAGAATTGTGAAGATGATCCAAAAGCAATTTTGAAAACTTAATTAAAATACCTCTTGAAAGCTTCAAAAGGAATTTAACACTTACGTGGTTTGATAACTGATGGCTTTACAAATACAGCATTAGATACCAACTCTATAAAATAATCATTGAATGAAACATGCTTTAGAACTCAAGCACTTCCTTAGTCTATAGCTTGAACTAATGGTGCAACTAAATAGGTATAAACATAAAACTTTTCCTTCAAAATTTTAACATTAGACAAAGGTTCTTAACAAAGAAATGAAATGAGTAACCATTACACAGTGTCTTCACAATACATAAACCTTAAATGCATTCAGAGTTTTTGCATAAAACCATTGGGGCTAAATCCAGATAATTGCAGATGTGTTCAGTTTGTCTTCTGATCCTTCGGGACCTGAATATAAAATTAAAAGGCTGGTAAGATGTTGTATAAAATTCAGTACCAGAGTTTTATTAGGCCGCTTCCCCTCCAATCTAAATTTCAAAGGTTTACACATCTATTATTGATCTTATCTGTGAAAATATTGGTTCAGTAAATAGCCTTTAAACATAACACAATCCATAGATTTTATTGAGATTCACTACTCCTGAAAAAGATAAGAATATGAGAAGCAGGGTATAACAAAGAGCATGCTCCGGGGAAGAAATACAGTCTTCGTGATATTCAAAATATATTTAGCAGCTCTTATATTACAAAACTCACAATGTTATGGTTCATAATGCAATATGCATTTTTGTACTAGACCACTTGACTACTTCCAGTAAGTAAAATCCCTGCATTCATTAGCAATAAAGAATTTTTCTTCTTACAGATCTATTTAACGAAAAAAGCATTTTTCCAGACACCACCCCCTACCAAATCCCTCCCCCCAAAAAATCGGTGTGCCATCTCATTTAACATCAAGTCAGGGATCTTTTTTTTTTTTTTAAAGATTTTATTTATTTATTCGACAGAGATAGAGACAGCCAGCGAGAGAGGGAACACAAGCAGGGGGAGTGGGAGAGGAAGAAGCAGGCTCATAATGGAGGAGCCTGATGTGGGGCTCGATCCCACAACGCCGGTCTCACGCCCTGAGCTGAAGGCAGACGCTTAACCGCTGTGCCACCCAGGCGCCCCTAGGGATCTATTCTTTTAAACATGGGAATTCCAACTTCAGAAATCAAAGAAATTTCACTAAAAATGAAAAATAAACATATGACTAAAATAACGGCATAACAATTAAGTTGAGGTAACACTGAATTTCTGTAAATCTATATTAACCTTGAAATGTGATTTAAATTCACACTCACAAAAATGGCCTAATTGAACTAAAGAAATTCTGTAAAAATAGGTGTCCATCTTTTTTTTTTTTTTTTATTCACCACACAGGAAATTGCCAATTTATGAGTGAGTTATTTTCTAAGAGTTTACTTACATGTCAGTTTTTTGAGACTTAAGAAGAATATTACCCTAGAAGCAATAAATAAGGATCAGGTTCATCCTAAAAAAAAATCTATAAAAGCCTTAATTTAGCTTTATAGTGTAGCTGAAAGGCTTGCAATGAAATATAGCAGAAAGCAAAACTGTTTCAATACTAGTAATTAAAGCAAATGGAAAGTTAAATTGAATAAAAGATAGTTTATTATTCTTAAATGCTCTGGGAATAATAGACTTAATTGGAAGAGAAAGTAAATGTAGATGAGACATTTGTGAGAATTCTGAAGGGGACTTCTGAGGTTTTTCAAGGCCTTTCGAGGTTGTTGTCACCAATTCTGTACAGGTCTTAATTTCGTGTGAAAACATAACATGTATTAATTATACAGTGGAGGGGAGTTTAAAAAACGAGTGCGTTTTTCTTTTCTTGTTGCAAGAATTCTCTAATATTCACTTGATTTTTATCAACAACGATAACAGTAATTTTTAACTGATAACTGCAATGGGAAAAGAGGGAGGATAGAGATTTTCCTGGAGACGATACATGCTCACGCTCACGCACACGCACGCACACACATGCACGCTCACCAGAAGAAAGGAAAGGAGGCAGAAAGGAACAATGGAAAGGTATTGGATAGATGGGAGACAGGGTTAATAAGGAAGCCTGCACATGAGAAAAACAGTAACTTGAGGTCTCTTTGTTGGAATGTTTTATTCGTCTGGTTGGCTGGTTGGTTGTGTGAGTGTGTGTGCATAAAACAGAGAAGAGAGGGAGAGAAACCAGCTGCATTTCCTGACAGCCATCCTTCAATTTAAGCTAGTGTTTTAATCTCGGCTGTTTTTTTGAGAGTAAAATGTACCGAAGTGGTGGATGATTCCTATGATCCCTTACATTCAAAATACAGTGGCTTATGTTTCTATACTAATAAGCGTTGAGAAGAGACATCATAAAGAAGCCTTAGAATAATTCAGTTTTTGCATAAAACCACAGTGATTTAGCTATATTATTACAAAATATTTTGTTTGTATTTTGGTCCTCCAGGACCTATGGAAATTACCAAGCTGATAATGTACTACATAAAATTCAGTACCAGAGCTATATTAGGCAAAGACCAAAAAAAAAAAAAAAAAAAGACCACCAAAACAAAACAAAACAAAAAATCAACTTAGAGCTTTTAACATGCTCATGTGCACTGGGACTCTGTAAGAATACGTAGTGCTTCCCACACCGGTCTAAACTTTTCTCAAGGGGTATCTGTCAGTGTTTGCATTCTGTGAAGCACCCTCTGGGAAAAGCAGAGCTAGAGTCAGGAATAAGACAAAGATTCCCACTGACACCCCTGTTGTCCAGGAGTGTGCTGGAGGATCTAGCCAGTGTAGTAAAATGGGATAAAGAAACGTGGCATACATCAGAAGGGGAGAGATAGCATTATCATTCTTTGTAAATGATATTAGAAAATCTAAGAGAATCAGTGAACATCTATTAAAACTAACAGAGAGTTTAGAGGAATAACAAAATATGAAAGCAATAATTTTCACTTATACCAACAATCAGTTGGAAAATATAATAGGAACAAATACTCCACTCTTAACAGGAATTTAAAAGAGAAAGAGAGATCACCCAAAAGAAAAATGGTCAAAGAATATTAACAAGCAATTAAGAGAAATATGCAAATAGTCAATTAACATATGAACAGATGTTCAAATGCAATAATAATCAAAAAAATATAAATTAAAACAAGATACCATTTTCCCCTTATGAGAACTGAAATGATTAAAAACGTGGGCAATACCCTATGTTGACATGAAATGTGGAAGGAAAAGACACCCTTATGCAAGTGGTATTACTCAGAGTCCAGACAGGAAATTAAGAACACACTCAAATTGGGTAATTTGAAGAGCATTTAATAAAAGGGTTATCCATAAGGGTGTCAAGCAGGGTGGAAGGAACCGACAAGGAAGAGGGCAGTCTCCAGGACTAGAAAAACAAAGTGGAGCAGAGAGAACTGTAACAGTAGGTCTGGGAACGCAGCCAGCCCTCGATTAACACCACAAGAAGAGCCAAGGAGAAGCGGAACCTCTTAACTCTCCTTCCTTCTCATCTCCTGCCAGTGCCTCCCCGCCCAGACAACCTGGCCCAACCAGAAGCCTGAAGGGAAGGGACCTATACTCCCAGGTCAGCTTCTCAGAGCACAAAACAGGGTAGAAAAGGGTAGAGGGCACCCCTCTCTGGGGTGCAACATAAGATAGCTAGCATATAAGTGTTAGAGAAAGTATAAATTAGTAAAGCCAAATTGAATGATAACTTGGCAACATATATCATAAATTTAAATATTTACATATACCATAATATTTGTTTAGTCATTAAAAAAAAGAAGAAGAAGAAACGGTAAGAAAAATATCAAACCATTAGCAGAGGTTGTCTCCAAGGAAGTTTGGAAAGGAAGCTCAAGGTTGTAGGGTCAGCCAGATCCGGGTTTGCATCCTGACTCTAGCTGCTTAATCAGTATTTTTTTTACTATAAAGAAAGAAGACAGGAAATCAAACTGACTTGAGGAAGACAGTTCTGATCAAGGCTCACACCACCAAACTACAGAGAAGCTGGGGTATTGGTCTGCCTTCAGAAATACCTGGATCCAGGGACTCAAACCTCATCAGGTTCTTCTCTCTCTTCCCTCCATCCACTCTTGCTCTCCTCCCAGAGGCTACCAGCTCTGCTCCTTCTGGTTGGCTTCGTTCTATCAGGCCAGCTGTTCCCACAAGTTCAATCCATGGCCAAACACAATGATAAAAATATATTTTTCAAGCCACAAAGCCAGAGAGAAAAGTTTCCCTGGTGCTTCAGTTGAAATTCTTCCAGAAAATGCCACTGCTTGGACAAGCCTGGATCACGTGGCCAACCATGACGGAACCATATGGTAAGCCCCAGGACCAGGGCATGATGATTGGCCAAATGCCCCACTCTGTGCCCAAAGGACATGAGAATTTTGATTAGCCTCCATGCCACCACAACCACATGTTTGGGAGAGAAGAAACACAATCTTCCCCAAAGAGAAATTTTCTTCTGGACAATAAAAAGGCAAATAAATACTACATAAATGATAACCTTGGACCAATTACTTAACACATCCGACTCCAGTTTCCTCACATATGAAATGAAAGAGGTGATGGTGGGGCACCTGGGTGGCTCAGTCCTTAAGCATCTGCCTTCAGCTCAGGTCATGATCCCCAGGGATCGAGCCCCACATCGGGCTCCCTGATCAGCAGGAAGCCTGCTTCTCCCTCTCCCACTCCCTCTGCTTGTGTTCCTTCTCTCACTGTCTCTCTCTGTCAAATAAATAAACAAAATCTTTAAAAGAAAAAAAAAAGAGGTGATGGTGCCTATATCGGAGGATTATTGTGGAATTAACCCTATGTGTTGATCTTATTCTCTTACTATTCTTTTTATCTCTGTATTTTCCAAATTATTCTTTTTTTTTTTTTTATAATAGCTCCATGCTTGGCGTGGAGCTCTACCCAGGGCTTGAACTCACAACCCTGAGATCAAGACCTAAGCTGAGGGGCACCTGGGTGGCTCAGTATATTAAGCGTCCAATTCTTGATTTCAGCTCGGGTCATGATCTCATGATCTCAGAGGTGTGGAATCAAGCCTGGGTTGGGCTCTGCACTCAGCGGGGAGTCTACTGGAGATTCTCTCTGCCTCTTCCCCCCCAACCACGTGTGCACTCTCTCTCACTCACTCTCAAATAAATAAATTAATCTTCAAAAAAAAAGACCTGAGCTGAGATCAAGAACTGGATGTTTAACCAACTGAGCCACCCAGGTACTCCATATTACTTTACTTTGTAAAAGAACATGTGTTTCAGGAGGCCTGGGTGGCTCAGTTGGTTAAGTGTCTGCCTTTCGCTCAGGTCATGATCCCAGGGTCCTGGGATTGAGTCCTGCATTGGGCTCTTTGTTCAGTGAGGAGCCTGCTTCTTCCTTTGCCTGCTGCTCCCCCTGCTTGTGTTCCCTCTCTCTCTCTCTCTCTGACAAATAAATAAATAAAATCTAAAAAAAAAAAAAAAAAAAAAAAAAAGGAACATGTGTTACTTTTAATCATGATGAGAAACCTGTTTCCATTTTGAGAAAGAAAGGAGAGGCCAAAACATTAACTCAGGAAGAGCTGTCAAGTTAAATTAATCACTACTTAAAATTTGTATTACTTTTATAGTGACTATTTACAAAACACATAGAACTAACCATTGCTTCTCTATATGCTTTGCATACCTTATCAAATTTAATGCTCACAAAGACTACATGAAGTTGGTGCCGTCCCCATTTTACTGACAAAACTGAAACGTAGAGAAGTAAACTAATTTACCCAAGGAGACAAAGCCAGTAGCTAATACAGCTGCTATGTAAACTCAGGTCTGTCTAAAGAAGTGGTCTGCCCACCATAACCTGTGGCCCACATTCCACCTGCCCCTGATTTTCTACAACCCATGAGCTGAGAATGGTTTTTCCACTTTTTAAGTGTGGAAACAAAGGAGAAGAATACTTTATGACACATAAAAATTATGTGAAATTCAAATCTCAGTGTCCATCAGTAATGTTTTATTGGAACACAGTCCTGCCCATTTATTTAGATCTTCTCAGTGGCTGCTTTAGCGCTACGTTGGCAGAGTAGTTGGGAGAGAGATCACGTGGCCTGAGAAGCCTAAACTATTTACTATTTTGTTCTTTACAGAAAAAGTTTTGCCAACTCTGGTCTAAATTCCAAACACATTATTTGTCAAGGATTTTTCACTACCTATCCGGATACTGCCTAAAAATTATTGGATGCTGCTCCTAGGAGGTGTCTGGTGGCCCAAGCAAGAGTATTTCAGGGCAAGAAAATAGACGAGCACACACAAATTCATCTGGGGGGAATGGAGAGCAATAGAGGAGCTTAGAAAAAGAAAAAGTCTGCAGCCATTCCACCCTGACTGACCTGATCTTAGAAGCTGGGTAGGGTTGGGCCTGGTAGTACTAGAATGGGAGGTGAGGTAAGAAAATGCACCAACTGGGGCACCTGGGTGGCACAGCGGTTAAGCGTCTGCCTTCGGCTCAGGGCATGATCCCGGCGTTATGGGATCGAGCCCCACATCAGGCTCCTCCGCTGTGAGCCTGCTTCTTCCTCTCCCACTCCCCCTGCTTGTGTTCCCTCTCTCGCTGGCTGTCTCTATCTCTGTCGAATAAATAAACAAATAAAATCTTAAAAAAAAAAAAAGAAAATGCACCAATTAATGACATCTGCTCAGGGCGGAGTAGGGGAAAGGAATGGTTATTGGTTCTCAGTGGCATGGGGAGAGACCATTCACTTACATAAAATGTTTAGTTGAATTCCTGAACGCAAGATCACACATCATTCACAACACCTAGTGGGGGCAGAAAACTTTTTTGTTATAAAAAGTTTGGAAGTGAATCCTGCATGACATTTTAAGTTTATAAAGGTAATCTAAAGAGGGGGGCCTGGGTGGCTCAGTTGGTTAAGTGCCTGCCTTTGGCTCAGGTCATGATCCCCGTGTCCTGGGATGGTCAGGCTCCCTGCTCAGCGGGCAGTCTGCTTTTCCCTTTCCCTCTGCCCCTCCCCCTCCACTCCTGCTCTGTATCTGGCATTCTCTCTCTCAAATAAATAAATAAAATCTTAAAAAAAAAAAAGTAATCTAAAGAAAGAAAAAAAAAGGACATGGGTGAGGAGTAAAGAACAATCTATTAAAATTCTTATAACAGAAACTAAAAACCTTTGAATCAGTTTGTAAATATCAGAAGATAGTCTGCTTTTCACTATACATAACAAATATGGCCTGTCAGATTGACGGCAACCCTAGGGAGTTTTCTCATGCATTCCCTGCTTCATTATACTAGTACTACATTTACACCGTCCTTGGAAAATAGTTATCTACTATTTTCTCAAAAATCTCTTAAGACTGTACAATCACGTGTGTTCAGAAAAGAATTTCCCATAACCTCTATACTTAAGCGATGTGTCTAGTATAATCAAAATATCAACATTAAAAATAATTTCAATCAGAGAGATGGAACAGTAAATCCATGACTTGTTTTTTTATTTCATCACCGACTTATTGTGTAGCTAAGATATATATGAATGTTATCTAGGCTTTGAGTTTTTTATTTATGAATCTAAGCAAATATGGAATATTTTAAGAATTGGACTTAAAAACTGTGTGAATTTCCTTATGGTCTCTGACAATAGATGTCAGGTAAGTACAGGGGATTCTCATCATGGTATCACTAGACTCTACTTCTCGAAGTTAAAAACATGAGTTCCCCTAAGAGAACTAAGGAGCCACTGGGCCACAGAAGAACGAGTAGTAGACAAGACAGAGTGTGAGTGCTCACTGCCACTTAATCTCTCAGCTTCTTCTTTCTCTACTTCTGAGCAGTTATGTGTATTAGATAATATTGAAGCCCTTCATGCACTGCTAAGTGCTGTAAGATGTGAGTTTGTGTTATTGTCCTTAATAATTGCCCTTCGGATCTCAAAGGCAACTGATTCAGAAACACAGTGCATTGCGAAGAGACCCAGACCATCTTTAAGCAAGTTTCTGATGTCTGCTTAGGGTTAAGTAATCATGGCATATATTTCACATGCAGCATTACAAGTAGAAATTAAATAGGAAAAGGTTGATGGGTTGCAGGAAATACAGAACATCTCGTTCTAAGTAACTCATGGTTTCTTTGTCTCACTGGGTTGACAAAACTACGGTGGAGTCTTGATTGGAGATTGCACATTACCTGGCAGGCAGGTTAACCTTTCTACGCTACAGGATTTGGGTTCAAAAGCTGAAGACAAAACCACCATGTGTCTAAAGACTGATCTTTTCAATTCTACTGTGTAAGTAGGTTGAAACTGCTGTGCCTGTTAATTAACCCCTGAATCCCGTCAAGATAATTGAAGCATAAACTTAAGATAAGATTTATGTGGCAGACAAAGTAAAGAATTCCAGAGCACGTGGCTCTCCACCCTGTGCCCTCTTCCCAGCTCAGTCTGACAAAGAGCAGATTCCACAGCCTTGGCCCAGGGCCACTGAAAGGAATAAAGTGTGCACTTGGAAACCAAATAAAAATGTAATGCCTCACACCATACTGTCAAACATATATTTTATGGATATCTGGTCTTACAGAATTTTCTTGTTCTCCTTGTATGTATTTTTTTGTGTAGAGAAAGGATAAGCAGATTCCATTGTTGTCTTTTCTCGTTTGGTTAAATGTTGTAGTATTAGGCCAATGATAAGATATCAACTACTTTCATTTAGAAATTATTTTAGTTATAGACAATGATCTGTTTGGCTTTGTTCAAAATCAGCTCCAGGATGATCCTTCTTATATTTCCATTAACTATGAAATTAAAGAGAGGAGGCAATTTTTAAAAGAGAAATATTGCTTTTACCCTGAAACCCTAAGTGTTGAGTTTCTGCCTGCAGTGGGTTTTTTCAATTAAATTATAAACCATGGGTAATAGAGATTTATAATGGGAGTGGTGATACAATCTTAACTATAGGGAAACCATCCGACACGCTCTATGCTGTATATGGATGGATTATTTGCATTAAGTTATCTTTAGGGAATGCAAACAAAACAAAGAAAAATGTAAAGCTTGTCACATTATTAGCATAAAATCAAAGTCCTTGAATGCGTAATTGTTCCATACCCAAAGCATTAACGGATTTTATTCTTAGAGTTCAAAGACCTCCTAATTAATATGCAAAACGGCCTCATTTTGTAAGCAAGTTTGGTTTTTTTTTTTTTCCCTTCTCAGCAAAGAGACAGTTCTTTGCTGGAGGAAAATACTATGAAGGGTAGAAAACACTAATATTGATATAAAAGCTCACACATCCGTATAGCCAAAAACAATAACAACTAGATGCTATTAGAATATTTATTTTTCCTCAGTCTATGTATAACTATAAATTGTATGTTTAACCAAATAATACCTAGCTTAGGAAGATTAAGTGCACAAAATATAAAAAGAATGCAGTCTTTCTCTAGAAAAGATAACCTATTTGTACATTTTTTTAACTATTAAAAAGAAAGAAAATCCAATAGAAAGATAAATTTTGGACCTAGTAATATAAGTTTAAATTATGTGACTCCAAATCCAATTTTACAAAGCAGTCCTCTCCAATTTACATGGCCCCAGTTACCAGGATTGTAAAAAGAAAAAAAAAATTATTAAATTATACAATTTTTAAAAAAATGTACCAACAAATGGATGTTTTTCCAGAATTCTGACTTTTCAGAATGCTATCAGAATACTATAATTCTTGGAAATGATTTACTGGGTTATTTTCTTTAATAAATTTCTTTCCAGTATGGACAGTACAGAACAACGGATTTTTATTCTGAGTACTTATATATTTTTAAATAATTTATGCTCTTTAGAGTATTTGACATATGTTGTAAATCAAAGTATAACCACCACAACACTGTCGTGTTTTAGAAAATGTAGTGATTTCTCTTAACCAAGAAATAGTGTTCCGATGAAAGAGATATGAGGTCTTAAAATACGGTGTAGCGTCTAATGTGTCTTACTCATTTGAGCAATGGCACATCAATCTACAGGACTCAACCTTCAGCTGTCACACCAGGCTCACTGCCTGATTAGGAATAATCCTCCCCTAATAGTCAGTATTCATGAGGCCAATGTTGATTAAGAATCTGCTATGTGCCAGGGAGTGTGTCGGGCTCCCCATCATTACCTTTATCCCATTTGGGTTTCATATTTATATTTTGCATTTACATTTATACACATTTATATTTACCAATGGTAACCTGCTACAGCTAGTTTTGAGATTATCCCATTTAGCAGTGCATTAAACCCTTAGTCAGAATGTTCAAGATGTAAATTCATGCCAAGCATTTTAGATAAAAAGTTATTCTTTCCAAAAGTCTTCTAGGGTTAGTGAAGAGGGAAGGATAACAATTTATTAACGTCTTTTTCAAGTTCTTAACACATAATCAATACTCAGCAAATGAGAATGAATGGTTAGATGACAATATTAAACCATAAACCACTTGACTCAAAATTTAAAAAAGGAATGTTTAGAGTGGAAGTTTAAAATTTATATCTTAAAATGGAAGAAATACAGATTACATACTTAAAACTTAACTTTGAATGTGAAAATAGTTCTACTTATTAAAATGCCTTGTCAATAGGAGATTCTGCTTTTGTCTCATTAAATAAGTTTGCACAGGTTAAAAATGACATTTATCATACACTTAAAAAAAAATCGTGTTCCAAAAAGACTTGATTATTTAAATCTTGTTCAACATAATGGCTGAGTTTAAAAATATTTTCACACTTTTACCAAGTAAAAATACCAGCCTCTTTGCTAACTCTGTAGACACAAAAGTTGAAATCAAAGTTGTTAATGACAGAAAAAAAAAACCTCTTTGCTTATTTTTTGTATTTTTAAATGAAATGTAACAAAGCTTTTCATTTATAAAGCCCTTTACAGTTTACCAAGTGTTTTCACACAAGCCACCTTCTTTTAAGGGACTTAGGATGCTTCTGTGAGAAATTACTACCCACAGATCACTACCCATGACAGTTCTATTGGATTTTTAGCTAGTTAAACCACATCTATAATATAGAATTCAATTCCAGGTGCCACATTTTAAGAGGGACTTTGACCAATTAGGATGTAATGAAAGGCAAATGTCCAGTTGAATAGGAGAAGCTATAATTTTTGATAAATTATTCAAGCAACTTGGGAAGCAAAGAATAAGAAAAGGTATAATATCTGCTTTCAAATATTTGAAGGGCTGTCATGGAGAGAATCGTATACTAATTCTGTGTTGCTCCAAGGCCAGAACTAGGATAAAAAGCTGGAAGTTAAAGAAGGCAGATTCTGATTCAATGCAAGAAGGAAATTTTATCCACTTGTGCTGTCCAGTAACAATAACGGCTGCCTCATAACAGTGATATCAGCCTCTGGAGGTTTTCAAGGAGACGTTGGATATCTGTCAAAGTTACAACTTTTAAAAATTCCTGCGCTGGGTAGGGAGTTGAGCTAAAACTCTACGTTTCTGTCTAAGTCTCAGATTCTACTTTTCTAGAGAAGGTGAAATACGCAAATGCAATGTAAAATATTTTTATTGTATGCTCATTTCTCTAATAGCAGGATGTTTTTAAGGTTTTTGTTTTTAAATAAATGTAAGACTCTGTGATACTCAGAGTGCTTACTCCCAACTAAAAGTCATTTAGCCGCTTAAAACATCTAATACGTATGAAGCAAGTTTCAGGCATTGGATCATGTACGTTCTATTCATGCATAAATAATTGCAATCATAAGAAAACAGCTTTCATTTGTGAAGAAACCCTATGAACTTACAATGTATACATGACTATATATTTAGGGATAATTTTACAAATCAAGAATAAAGAAGAGGGGCGCCTGGGTGGCACAGCAGTTAAGCGTCTGCCTTCGGCTCAGGGCGTGATCCCGGCGTTATGGGATCGAGCCCCACATCAGGCTCCTCTGCTAGGAGCCTGCTTCTTCCTCTCCCACTCCCCCTGCTTGTGTTCCCTCTCTCGCTGGCTGTCTCTATCTCTGTCGAATAAATAAATAAAATCTTTAAAAAAAAAAAAAAAAGAATAAAGAAGAGTCTCTCTCCTCTCTAAAGCACCAGAACAGAATGGAGCAGATATTTCCCTGGAGACTGTAGCTATTGGAAAATAATTGTTTGCTTGGCTCCGTGAGGTCTCCTTGTATTATATATAGGACTAAGGAGGTAATATAATTCTCTTCCAAATGAAGATGTATAGGCCTATGTCTTAAAGTCCTGGTTTTGCTACCAGATGTATGAATGCTCTTACGTAAGTTACTTCAGTACCTTGCTTTAAAAAAAAAAAAGGAATTGGATTAAACTATCTTTTTAGTACCTCCTAGATGTAAGGTCTATGACTTCTATATACACGCTACCCCAGTCAAGCAGTCAAACACTGTCAACCTGCAGGAACAAACTATGAACCTAAAAAAGAATTTGTAAAGCCTACAATTGTGAGTATGAATGGAAATAACAAAAAGAAGAAAGAGATGAAGCTTAAGAAGACATGTTGTGATTGGCTATCACTCTCCTTGGATGATGATGGCTCTAAAAGCTAAGCCCTGCTGCCCTAAAGTCATAAAATTTGGAGGAAGTGGTAAGAAAGGGAGAAAAGAGACAGCAAAGGGGGGAAAGGCAAAAAAAAAAAAAAAAAAAGGAGAGAGGAAAGAAATCAATAAGCAGCCAATTTCTGCGATGGCAGAGATTAAGGGAAGCATCAGAAATGGTGTATAGGAAAAAGAGACAGAGGGGAAATGGAGCAGAAGGAGCAGAAAGAAAAAGGAGGAATCAACACTTGGAATGTGAAGCAATGGGGTACCCGTGTAAAGTGGAAGTGGAGGCTCATTCACCTCAACAGCCCAGGACCCAACTTTCCTGTATCACAGGAGGCTGGAGCGCCGGCTGTTAGTGATGATCCCCACGTCACGAGCTTAGATCATGTTCTATACATTCTGTTCATCAGATGAGTGCAAAACATCTTTAAAATGTTATCATCTCTAAAATGTTTTCAAAAGAGCCTTGTTAATTAAGCAACTGAACTTTGGATCGTGGGGAACCTTATTCATCCAAGCTAAGTGAGTTGCTCTCTGGTGCATGGAGTGGGTTCACGCACAGATATTCATGGATGATTTATAAATAGATATAAAGAACTTCATGCCGAGGGCCTAGAACAAAGCTCTAGCCATAAAGAAATCAAATACATTCCGCCCTTCTTTCTATTCTCTTTCTCCTTGGATTTCTTGGGAATTCACGTTTGTGTGGGCTGACGGTGTAAATCCAGCCGTGGGCTTAAAGAAAACCAAGAAGTGAGCAAAAATTAAATCCGCAGACTTTTCTCCATTTCTTCCCCTGCATGTTAATTTCATACGAATTTGTGTCTTTTGGAAAACTCCAAGAAAAATCTTAAGTCATTTAGGCTGTCTGTAGATATTAGCACCACACAAATTTCCAATCATTATTAGTAATAATTCTGAGAAACAGAAAGATGATAACAACAAAAACGAAAGCACACACATTGGGACACCTGCATGGCCCAGTTGGTTAAGCATCTGCCTTCGGCTGTGGTCATGATCCCAGGGTCCTGCATAGGGCTCCTTGCTCAGCAGAGAGCGTGCTTCTCCCTCTGCCTGCAGCTCCCCTTGTTTGTGCACGCGCACGTGCACGCTTTCTAACAATTAAATAAATAAAATCTAAAGAAAACCCAAAAAACAAAAACGAAAGCCCGCCAAATTGACATGTACTTTAATAGAAACATGGGAACATAAACTATGAATGTGCCAAGGTGATATTTCCCTGAAAACAGTCAAAGCATATTTATCTATAGGATATGATGTCAGATGGTATTTCGCACACGCACCTCCCCTCACGTGTTCTTGTATCCCTTACCCAGCCCCAACAGCTCCGACCTCCCACCTCCTCTAACAACAGGAAATGGCTGTTGGAAGTTGAACGCAGAGCGACAGAGGAATGAAATTCTTATGCCACATGTTTTGAAATCTTACTTCGAATTAAGAAAATCTAGGTTTCTAAGAACTCCAGGCAACAAATTGAAGCCGTACTAAGGCATCTGGACAAATTCACAATCAGTCACGTTTTAGCTTCTATTATTTTACTAGGATTCAATCTTCAGATCCGTCAAGGCTGGATTGGATGGCATACGATAGAAAACTGAAAAAGGGACTGAAAGCCAAAAAGGTATATTCTTTCACATTAAAAAAACATTCAGAAGGTAGCTCCTATTTTCTGCTCCATTTTCACCCTCAAGCTTTCTTCGTAATCCAAGATTGCTGCTGGCCTTTCAGCCACTGTGTCCAGGGTCCAGGCGGCAAAGGGAGGAAGGACCAAGGCGCAGCTCAGAGTGAGTCAGCGCCTCGAAGAGCCTTCCTGGAAGTCACACAGCACTCTCCCTTACTCTGAATTTAGTCTTATGGCCATAATTAGCTTCAAGGGGAGCTGCAAAATATAGTTTTTATTCTAGATAGTAATGTACCCAGGTAAAAATTACTAAGAAATTACTTAGAAAATTATTAAGAAAAATTTATTAAGAAAGAATGTTAGATGGAAATTAGGTAAACACGTAGTGACCTCTACCATCACTAGCTTTTCTCTCTCCAGGGGACATAATATTATCAGGGCAAGGGAGGGGGCGGTGAAAGGGGTTTTAGAGGAGCTATTTTGGGAGAGAGACAGCAGGGCCTGGAGATAAACAGAACCAACCTGAAAGGACCAAGTGCACAAAAGCAAAAGGAGTGTTCAGAGACCTCCCCCTCCCTGAGGGGGCCCAGGGACACTCCAGTGAGCCCCAAGAAAGAGCATAGGAACAGAATCTGTGCTCTCCCACGATCCAAGCTACATTCGAGTATCTCACCAGTGCAAGAGCTGTGTTAGTCGGCCTACCCACTGGTTTCTGGCAAGGTCTCCCAATGGCTGGCTGTTAGTGTTCCAGAAAGAGTGTGCCCCTCTAGGCCCTGAGGCTTGCCATGATCTGGGTGGGCAGTGTCCCTTACAAGGGCTCTGGACATTCAGAATTCCCCTGAAACGGAAATTATGACACTAAACAACAAGATGGGCCCTGTGATCATAGGTTTTGTTTTGAGTTTTTAAACGTACATTCATAGACACACAAATCAGTCTTTCCAGAATCCAAAGGTGGAGTTGAAATTTCTCTAGTAACACCATTTGTATTCATTTCACATAACTCAATATTTACTGAGCTTCTAATAAGCAAGTTTTTACCCTCAGAAATCTTCCAATCTAGTAGTGGGGACAATAAAAGCACATTTAAAACTATAACATAAAGTACAGAATGTACCAAGAAAAAGCAAGGAAGAACAAGCAGAAGATGAAAAAGGAAGAACTAACCTCAATGCAGTCCTACTATGGGTCTAACACCGTGCGAGGTGCATTTGTAACATTATTTAATCCACTGACAAGTCTAAGGGATAAGGAAGTGGGATTATTCTCATTTCCATATGGGAAAATAAAAGCTTGCTACAAGAATTTAGACCAAAGAACAGTTACTGATCCCAGAATGGGGATCAAACAGTTTATAGAGGGAAACATTCTGAAAACAGAAAAAAAGATCAGCAGATAGCTGGCAGAAGAACGGACAAGAGGAAAGGACATTTCAGGAAGAAGGATGAGCCTGAGTATATGCAGAAGAAAAAATAAGATGTGGTTAACTAGTTTAGGTAGGTCAAAACGATATGTAGAAGATGAGTGGAAGATAAAACCAGAAAACAATGCTTTGTGGTCAAATTGGGAAGGCATTTGAAAATAGCAGAGTGAAGAGTTTATAACTAACCCAGTAGGAAATGGGAGTGATAGGGTTACCTGAGGAAGATATACCTAGTCCAGATCTACCAAGTCTTTTCCACAATTTCAAAAGCAAACGTTCTGAAAATAAAAAATGCAGAACATTGTTTTGGTTCTTTTTTGATACTTTACTTGGAGGCAAAAGCCAATCTCATCTGAACTTATTTGGCATTTAAGTTTACATGAACAATACAAGACCATTAATACTTTTTATTTATCCTACTTAAAGTGATTATTCATACATTTTGCTGCAGAAAAACAATATTTGACTACAGGACATTGCCCCAGTCCCCACTAGGGAGACTTTGTAATATAAGGTATCTTCTCCACATTACTTTTCTAAAACTCTAACAATTGAAAAGAAAAATCTGCATTCTGAAACACATCTGACCCCAAGTTTTGTATGAGGGATTATTAATGTATAGGATCGGTCAGGAGGAGAACAGAGATTAGAATACTAGGTTGGAGACCTCCAATAGTCCTGTCCAGAAAAAAAGAAAAGAACCTGACATACAGTGTATCCATGAGAATGGAAAGGATGGGAGAATATAAGACTCAGTAGAAGCTAGATTTGGCAGCTAATTGGATGCAAAGAAGTGAAGAAGTCAATGGAAAATCCAGGATTAATCCTGGGAGCCCAATGACAGTTTTGGTAACAGTAACAACAACAACAACAACAAATGGGATCATTTGTTTTAATCATAGTGGATTTAAGGTGTTCGCAGGACATCTAGGTTGTAATATCAGGCAGAGTTAGAAATGTGTGTATAGAGTTCAGGAGAGAGGTCAGGACCTGAGGCGTAAACTTGAGCCATTGCTACAGAGAGGAGATACGCAAATGGATAAAATTCCCAAGTAATAAAGAAGTGAAAAACATGTAATTCCAGTAATTTCCTTTATAAATTACTGTTATTGGATAGATTGTTTCATGAACTGAAAGTTTCTACCCCTTTAGTAAAGCCACATTACTATCTGAAGATATAACCAAAAACTATTCTTATTGTCTTTTCATAGTAGACACTCAATAGCTGCTTGCTGGATGAATGAGTGAGTGAGGGCAAGGCAAGACCATTTTGATGATCCAGACAGACTCAGATGTAAAAGTTGAAACACGTTAAGGGAAAATTCTAGAGAAGAGATGGGCAATATCAAGTTAACATCAAGTTGAATTACATTAGCCAGATGAAAAGGGTTTCAATATCCTCTGGAGGGGTCTTGATGTTAGGAGAATATTAGAAAGCATGGGGTTACCGCTCCTTCTTCAGCATCTTGGCCTAAGGAAGCAAGAACAACTTCCACCCACCCCAGTGGATCAGGGGCATCCTACTCAAAGAGGTCCTCACTGCTGTACATATTAATGTGCATATTCACATTTTGAAGTACAAAAGGCTCTTGCCTTGATCCAGTGGCCAAGGTCTCTGAACTTCCCTTGTGGCAAACCACCCTATAAATCTTTACCCAGTGCAAAAACTTTTTAATTTCACATCAAGAAAAGTCATGCATCAGAGGCTAACTAAATGTTTGCCCGTCCCTTTTTCCCATCATGGGAATACAGGAAACCTACATTTCCTAGCTTCCCTTGCAGTTAGGTTGTGGCCACGTGACCAGGTTCTGGCCAAAGGAATATGAGAATAAATGATGATTGCCACTCCCAAGCTGGATATAAAATATCCCACACAATCAACCTCATTCTGTATCTTTGCTCATCAGCTGAAGAAGGCTGAAGCTCCCGTGGAGAACATTGAGAAAGTCCTACGAAACACGGGGACCACAGGACAAAATGGGTCTAGGTCCCCATATCAACACTGGAGTTGAGCCCTCTGAAGATGTGCCTGATCTCCAGGAGGCTCTGGCATGAGGAAGAAGGGAACGTCTGCTAATCTAACCCCCAATGAGGGATGCCTGGGTGGCTCAGTAGGTTAGGTGTCTGCCCTTGGCTCAGGTCATGATACCAGGGTCCTGGGATCAAGTCCCACATTGGGCTCCTTGCTCAGCAGGAGGCTGCTTCTCCTTCTCCCTCTGACTGCAGCTCCCCCTGCTTGTGCTCTCTCTCTCTTACAAATAAATAAATAAAATCTTAAAAAAAAAAAAAAACCCAATGAGAGGTGGGGGGTGTTGACTACAGCACATGGGGAGTTCTAAATAACGTGGGTCACATCTTCATGACTCAAGAATTGAGTCTATAATGGGCATATCTATAAATCAACATAAAACAACAGGATTAGGAGATGAAACAACTTTTGTGGACTTGTTTTCTCTCTTCTGGAGAAAAAAGAGTTTTAGTGTACTAAACACACAAAAAAGAGCAAACTGAACGTCACTCCCTGTATCTGGAGAAGTAAACACTTTCTCTGTCATACTTGTACCTCTTTTATATCTGAAACTGAGTCAGTTATTTATTTTTGTGATTATATAATCAAATCCAGTCAAGAGAAAATCTGAACTGCTCTCTGTTATTAGCTTGGATGAGCTGGTTTTATCTTATAGCTTCTCTTTATTTGAAATGCTCATCTTTGTGTCAGATTCTTGGTACCCCCAGGAGAAGAAAATATATTATTACCAGATTTAGTAACATTTACTGAGCATTTACTGTGTACCAAGGACACTGCCAGCATTCTCACAAGCACCCTATGAGATAGGTTCCAATTTAGAGATGAGAAAATTAAGGCAGAGAAAAGTTCTACTTGTTTCCAAGGCCACCTAGATCATAAATTATTTAGGCAGATTAGGATCTGTTCACTCTTACTATAGAAGCTGCTCTCCTGGGGCCCCTGGGTGGCTCAGTTGGTGACGTGTCTGCCTTCAGCCCAGGTCATGATCTTCGGGTCCTGGGATCGAGCCCCATGTCGGGCTCCCCGCTCAGTGGGGAGTCTGTTTTTCTCTCTCCCTTGGTCCTCCCCCGCCTCCACTCATGCTCTCACTCTCTTGCTTTCAGATAGATAGATAGATAGATAGATAGATAGATAGATAGATAGATAAAATCTTAAAAAAAAAAAAAAAGAATCTGCTCTCCTAACCACCTTAGCTTATTTTCTTCCTTGACGCAGTTTTGAATGCTCATTTTCTCAGGGTTGTCTCTATCACATAGTAACCATTTTCCTGGAGACAGAATTCCAAATTGGCTGTGAAGCCAGTTACTTTGATTATGATCTGGTCACCTTCCTAAATGCATGGAAATTTCGAAGTCACTAGCGCTTTACAACACAGCTTTCCTAGTTGCATGAAAGGTCTACTGCTAAAGATTAACAGAGGCTAATCTTCCCCCTGGTGATGGAGAAACAGGATTGTCAAACGTATCAGAAAAAAAACTAGATTGGAGTTCACATAGAAAGGAGTACAATTCCAGAACTCCCCCCTAATAACACTTCATAACAATGAACTGAGGAAACACAAGTTTAGAGCTCTAGAAAGATGTCCCAAAGCAGGTGAGTTCACTTTTTAAAAAAATCAATATACACCTTTGAGTGTACATTTTTTATACTTCTAGGGTAGCAGAAATGTAGCTTTTTGTGGAATTTATTACCGTGGCCAGTTCTGACTCAAGAGGAGCCATTCAGGCCAAAGAAAATTACAGTTTGTCAAGTTGTGAACTTGTTTTGTAAACGGTATCTTTCTTACCAATGCTACTACAGATTCATACCGGTCTTTAATGTTTTGTAGCCTTGGTACATGGTAAGAAGAAACCACAATGACTTAAGCAGCTACAAACTGAAAGCCACATTCCTCACCTCTAGAAGCAAAGCTACGGGAGCCTTCTTGAGAGGTGTGATGGCTAATTGTATGTGTCAACCTGGCTGTGTCACATTGCCCGCATATTTGGCCAAACATCATTCTGGATGGTCCTGTGAGGGTGTTTCAGGGTGAGATTTGCATTTAAAATGGTGGACTTTGAGAAAGCAGATTGGGGCCTCCATACTGTGGGTGGACCTCATCCAATCAGTTGCAAATGGAAATAGAACAAAAGGCTGACCTCCCCGAAGCAGGAGGGGATTCTGCCAGGAGACTGCCTGCAGTCTTCAGCTGCATTAGGGGCTCTTCCCCTGGGCTCCACACTGACAGCCTTCCACACAAACTACAACATCCGCCCTTACTAAGTCTCCAGGCTGCCAGCCCATTCCGCAAATGTTGGGTTTGCCAGCCTCCACGATCACTTGAGCCAATCCCTTAAAATAAGTAAATATATACCCTATTGGCTCTGTTTCTCCGGAGAACCCTGACTAATCGAAGAGGGATGGAAGGAGTACAGCAACATCACTTCAGGTGATCTGAAGAAATTGAAACCTATGATCCAGGTTGTTTGGAAGAAAAGCTATCTAGTCCCAAATCAAACGGTGGAAAGCAAACTGACTTAGGCATTTGATGACCTGAAATGACCAAGTGATCAAAAATGAAGATTCCATTCCCCAACTTTTCTCATTTCTTGATCATTTTTGTACATTTGGCAGTTTTACCATCTTTAGACGTTTTTGTCTGTTTTTCATAATATGGGGGAATTGCTCCTATTTTTAATCTGTTTATTTCAAATTCATTTTTCTGCCCTACGAATGCTATAGTAGTGACACTTGAAAGGTAGTTTTTCGTTTCTCAAATTCAGACATCGGTGCATCAACTGACAGACAAATTAAGCTATCGTACCACGATTCCAAAATTGTTAACATCTTCATCCTATATAGCTCTATGCGTACAAGTATTTGAATATTGCATTTTCCCTTTTGTATAAAAATACGTAGAAAACAGCAAATTAAGGGGTCAAAAATAATGCTAACAAGCAGAAGTGTCATAAAGTTAGCATACCTGAAGTATGATGGAGATCATTTGGCCTGCGGAGACAGGTGGATGTACAGCTTCTGTCGTGGAACAAGACTTCACTCAGTTGAATCTATTTCAAACAGGTCACATGCCTTCAGGCCTCGGGTCTTCTGCACTTAGAGTTCCTGCTGCCTGGAACTCTCTGCTGCCTACTTTTCCCATGCTTGGTCCCTTTCGTTCAGGTATTGGTTTAAATGCCATGCCCTTAGAGAAGATTGCCCTAACAATTCTACTTACAATAGCCTACCATTTTGCACCTACCTTCCAAATTTTCTATGTGGCTGAGCCAAGCTTTAAGATCAGAGAAATTGCTATTAATTATAAAGATTTAAGAATTACCTTCAATAGTTTTCTTATTTACTAAAAATATTGTAAGAACTCTGGCATTTTTAAAAGCCAAGCCTACTTTTATAGAAGAAAAAATATAGAAATATACAATAAAGTAAGTGTAGAGCTTAATGAATGACTATAACGAAATGTCTGAGAAATGAGCACCTGGTCAGGAAAGAGAACATAGCCATCTCCTCCTGCAAAAAAAAAAAAAAAAAAAAAAAAAAGTCTTTACGTGCAACCCCAACCACAACCCCATTTCCCCCCCTACAGGTAACTGCCATGCTGACTTCTATTTTAGAATCATATGGTACGTATTCTTCTGTGTTTACTTCATTTGTGGAATCTTGCTTTTATAAAAGGAATCCATGTTGTTCTATGTGGTTACACTTCACTCAGTTTGCTCTATCGTAGTCCATTGCATGAATATACCACAATTTACTTATCCATTCTGTGTTGATGGATGTTGGGTTGCTTCATTTGGGCTAGTAAAAATAATATTATTATGGACATTCTTGTATGGGTAACCTCACACATTTATGCTTCTGTGATGTATATACCTAGAAGCAGATATATACCTAGAAGGTTATAGGATACAGAATTGTCAGTTTTTCTAGATTATATCAAACCGTTTGTTCAAAGTAGTTGGGTCAGTTTATACTCCTGCCACGGGTGTGTCAGTGTTGGCATTGCTTCACCTCTTTGTCCACTCTTGTTATTATCCATCTTTTAAATTTTAGCTCTTCTAGTGGGTGGCTAGTGATATCATTGTGGTTTTAATTTGCATTCCCCCTAATTACTATTGACATTGAGCACCTATGCATACTGTTTTGGCCATTTGGATAGTTTCAGTTGCCCATTTTTCTATTGGGTTGTGTATTTGTTATATTCTAGAAATGAGACCTGTATCAATTAGATGTTAAATGTCTTTTCCCATTCTGTGGCTTATCTTTCCATGACCTTTAATGATACCTTTTGATGAATAGAAGTGTTTTATTTTAATGGAGTCCAATTTACCAATCTTTCCCATCAAGATGTTGCTTTTGTGTCCTGTTTAACACTAGGATCTGAAGGTCAAGAAAATATGCTTCTGTATTTTGTTCTAAAATATTTTTGCCTTTCACATTTTGGTCTCTAATCCAACTGGAATTAATCTTGGTTATGATGTTAGGTAGGAGCAAAATTTATTTATGTTTTTTCTCCATGTAGGTACTCAATTTTTCCAGGACCACGTTCTGTCCTTTCTAAGTGTGATTCCTACAACATCCCCATTTAACTCACCAGCTGGGCTTGGCAGAAGCAGATGAGTCTCAGAGAATGGCTGTAGAACACCAAATTTAGGTAAGTAATTGACTCCAATCATAATTGCTCTTCCAGATGCGGTCTTATCCTGCAGCAAATCAGCATAGCCCTGAGTTCGTGGTATCCAGCTCTGGATCTGGGAAATGCTTTTTCTCAAGATCCATTTGTAAGGCCCACTAGAAGCAGTTTGTTCTTACCTAGCAAGGACAGCCTGACACTTTGACTTCACGACTATATATTTTTTTTTTAAATGATTTTTTATTATATTATGTTAGTCACCATACAGTACATCCCCGGTTTCCGATGTAAGGCTCGATGATTCATTAGTTGTGTATAACACCCAGTGCACCATGCAATACGTGCCCTCCTTACTACCCATCACCGGTCTATCCCATTCCCCCACCCCCCTCCCCTCTGAAGTCCTCAGTTTGTTTCTCATAGTCCATAGTCTCTCATGTTTCATTCCCCCTTCTGATTACCCCCCCTTTCTTTATCCCTTTCTTCCCCTACCGATCATCCTAGTTCTTATGTTCCATAGATGAGAGAAATCATATGATAGTTGTCTTTCTCTGCTTGACTTATTTCACTTAGCATTATCTCCTCCAGTGCCGTCCATGTTGTAGCAAATGTTGAGAACTCGTTCTTTCTGATAGCTGAGTAATATTCCATTGTATATATGGACCACAACTTCTTAATCCAGTCATCTGTTGAAGGGCATCTCGGCTCCTTCCACGATTTAGCTATTGTGGACATTGCTGCTATGAACATTGGGGTGCATATGGCCCTTCTCTTCACTACGTCTGTATCTTTGGGGTAAATACCCAGTAGTGCAATGGCTGGATCATAGGGTAGCTCAATTTTTAACTTTTTAAGGGACCTCCACACTGTTTTCCAGAATGGCTGTACCAACTTGCATTCCCACCAACAATGTAGGAGGGATCCCCTTTCTCCACATCCTCTCCAACAATTGTTGTTTCTTGCCTTGTCTTCACGACTATATTTTACTTTGGGACTACGTCAGCTCTCTGGCTCTGGGTCATAATTCAGTATTCAAGGACTTCATTTATTTTAACATCCCTCTGAACATCATGCCGATTAGACCTGGTGGGCAGAAAGTAGCAAGTACTCTAAATACCGCATCCGAAAGAGGGAGATAAAAACGTATAAAAATTCAGAAGCCCATCAGCATGATGAAGTTTTTAGGGCCCCAGTGTTTCCAGGTATATCCCAGGATATCCCAAGTTGCTTCCCCTTGTACTCCTGCCACTGAAGTACAATGCTCCCCAGGCATCTTTGGATTCCGGAGGCAATATATTTTGTATTCGAATGTGATTTTCTGCCCCCATTTGACAATTAACCCTTGGAGGTGCCTGTTTTGAGTGGGGCCCGGAGCAAGAAAAGGCTACAGATCCAAACTGCAGTACAAGCTGCCTTGCTGCATGGACCTTGCAACCCAGAAGACCCAATGAAGCTCAATGTAGTTATGGCCTGTGGTGATGCTATGTAGAGCCCCTCATAAGCACAGTGGAACTCAGGGTTTTAAATCAAAGCCATGCCCTCTTTTACGTATTATTACCCTTCTCTTGAAAAAGTACCCCTAGCTTGCTCCTGGATCTTGGATGAGATTGAACACTTGACTGTGGAATACCAACTGACCATGTGACCGGAGCTCCCCATATCACGAACTGGGTATTATTTCATCTGGGTATTCTTAAATTTGAGAAAGTACAATATGTACAAGATCAAGCTCAAGCAGGTCCTGAAGGCACAGGCAAGCTACGTGATCACGTGGCTCAGAGGCCTACAGCAACTGTGACATAGCTTCTTCTTGCTGTCATGGGGAGTACCTGTAACTTGTTAACTGAGGAAGACAGAACTCAGGCCTGGGATATGGACGGTTCTTCACAAGTTGCTTCAGCAATGACCATTCCAGTCTAGAGTGTCTCTGAAAGGTGAAAGTGACATCTTCTCAGTGGGCAGAACTTTGAGCAGTACTCCTTGGCTGTCTACTTTGTCTAGGTAAAGAAATGTCCATGGTGTAGACCTACAGTATTTCATGGGCAGTGGCTAATGTTGGCCATGGAATCAGTCACTTTGAAAGAATGAGATCAAGAAGACTAATGACAGGGAGATCTGAGGCAGAGATACATGAATGGACCCGTCGGGATGAACACAAAATATAAGGATATCTGTGTACCATGTGATGTTTATCAAAGGGCAACCACTGTGAAGAAAGCCTTCATCGATCAAATGCACAGGTTGACTCACCCTATAGACGTCAGTCACTCTCTTTCGCTAGCATTCCAGTGCTTGCTCAGTGGGCTCTTCTACAAAGCAAATATGGCAGCAGGGATGGAAGTTATACATGGGCTCAGCAATATACAATTTCTCTCACCAATCCTGATCTTGCTGTTATCACTGCCAAGTGTCTAACCTGCTATGAACAGATATCAATGCTGAGCCACCAGTAGGGCCTCACTTCCTAGGAGATACCAGCTGCCTAGTGGCTAGTTAATCACATTGGATCTCTTCTCTAGTGGAAGGGCCAGCAATTTGTCTTCATAAAAATACTTATTTTGGATATGAATTAGAAGTCCCTTCCTATAACACTACCAACCACAATATTATAGACGTTGTGAGAGCACAATATAACTTCTAAATGAGAACAATATTTCACAACCAAAGAAATGTAGCAACAGGTCATGGCTATGAAATTCATAGGTCTTTCCATGTACCAAATCACCCAGACACCAGATGTGGCCAGCTTGATAAAGTAATAGAATGACTTATAAAAGACCCGGTTATTTGGCCAGCTGGGAGACAAGACTCTGAAAGGTTGAGGTGCTATCATACAATATAAAAAAGTACTTTGAATCAGTGATCAGTGTAAGATCATTTTACCCACTGCCAGAGTACAAGGGTCTAGAAATCAAGGAATAACAATAGGATGGATTTCTGTCCATATTATATTTAATAATCTACTCACAGAATTTTTTATTCCCATCTCTGTAAACTTGGGCTATGCTGGTTTGGCAGTCTTAGTTCCTATGGAAGAATGTTTTTATCAGAGCACACAAAATGGTTCAAATGAATTAGAAGTTGAGACACACTTGAATATATTAGGCTCCTTATGATACTAAACCCACAAGCAAAGAAAGAGAATCCCATAATGGCTGGGGTGATTGATCCAGATTATTACAGCAAAATTGGGCTACTGATACACAATGAGGTCAACAAGAACTATGTCAGGAGCCCAGAAAATTCTCTGGGTTGCCTCTTAATATTTCTTGTTAATAAGCAACTCAACTACTGAAGGTTTAGATCCTTCCAGAATGAGGTTTTGGCCACCATACTAAGTAGAGAGCCTTGACCAGTGAAAGTACTGACTAAGAACAAAGAAGAATGGAGTAAAGGAAGAAGTCAAAAATACCAGCTGCAGTTTCATGACCAGTTATAGAAATAAGTACCAAAATACTCCTCAAAATTTTTTTTGTTCTGTATATCTTTGTATGTATTAACTATTTTTCCTTCCCGATTCCTGCAAGTTCTTCCCTTTCCTTCCCTCAAGTTATGTAAGAGATGGTGGTGGTGGTGAACTTTACAGTTTCATCTTCAGGTTACAAAATATCCAAGCGGAACTGTGGAATTATGATTGAACTAGAAGAATTAACACCAGTGAGTATAATAGTAACTGATGGGACTTTAGTTCTCCCCCTTTGGGGGAAAAGGTGAAAATCTCTTCATTTGTACAAAAAAAAATAGTTTAATTTGCATAGATGGAAGCATAAAATCTGCATAGATGGAATCAGAAAAATTGTAGAGAAATTTAAATATGGGTACGGAGTATGTGGGAATGCTTAATAGCCTAAACGGAAGATTGTGCTGGTTACTTGCTACAGGCACTCAGGTCTCTCCCCTCTCACTTCACGCGTGCGCACACACACACACACACACACACACACACACTCAGGTCTCTCCCCTCTCACTTCACGCGTGCGCGCGCGCACACACACACACACACACACACACCCATCCTCCTATATTCTGTGGTTCTTCTGGGTTGGGATATTCAAACTACATTTCCCAGACTTCTTTGCCAGCTGGATTCCTGTTGGGTTTGGTCAATAGAAGGAACTGCTGGAAGATCTGAAGGTAGCACAGGGTACTGTCATAGTTGTTGGCATTTGCTGTAGTGGTAGCAAGTGGCAACTCCAATAGACCAGAGACAGTACCTATCAGCAGCTTTAGCTCTGGTCCAGGCAGCACCATGTGAGCAGATCTGGGACCAAATACAACAGTTTTTAAAGTGCAGCAGCAGGTACGCACTCTTGGCAATTTGAACTCTGAGGATATCACCCTCCTCTCTTTTTCTTTTTTCTCATCCAGTCCCATTCCTTCTCTGTTTTGCTCTTCCAGCCTTCTAACCAATCCCTGCTTTAAATTCACTGTTAGAAATACCTAAGCTGGTTTCTGATTTCTTAACTGGGCTTCAACTCATTAACCATTCCTTTAATTCTTATATTTTTCAGTTCTAGAATTTCTATTTGTTTTGCTTTTTGTTTTGTTGTTTTTCAAATACAAATATACCATGTCGCCTTTTACAGTTTCTAATACCAGTTCCAAGTTTGGCTTTTGTCTACTAGAACATACTAAGCATAACTGTTCCATGATCTATGTCTAATAATTCCAGCATGTAGAGTCCCTGTGGGTCTATTACTATTGTCTATTGTTTCGGTTGTTTCTCCCTGATAGTATCTTGTCTCTTCACGAGTCCAGTTATCTCTGATTATTTGCTGCATATTGAATTTTAAAATTGCTCATAGATAAAATTTGACACCTAGGATAATGTTATCTTCCTCCAAAGATTTGGAGGATATGGGGGCATTAGAATCATGAACTACTTTAATCCAAATTCAAAGTTTAAGACTTTCTGGACCTAACAGAATCCTCAAAGTTTAGCTATAGTACTACGACAATTAGTTTATTCACACTTCAGTCTTACTCTTACAGTGTAGTCCTTCAGGGGTCCCAGCTCTTGGCCTCACCTCTTCTGTCTTCTGGAAGTCCTAATTATCTTTCCGTAAGTACCTCAGGCTGAAAAGAAAGCATCCGAGTTTGAGGCAAAAATATCAATGGAAACAATTCTCCTCCTCTAAAGTTAAGAAAATACCAAAAAGGCTCTTAAAGACTTTTTGCATATAATTTAAATTTTTCTTTTATTCAGAGATGGTCAAATTAAATTTATATAAGTCTCTAACACTGTTAAGGTTAGTTTTGCATTCTGATGTGTATATTTGTGAAAGACTGAGATGTAAACATCCAAGAAAGTGATCATAACCAATACTTTTTAAACATAATTTTAGCAAATAGAAATTTAATTAATTTGGAGAAAGTCACTGTGAACATTCAATTTTGCCTGATTCAAGTTCTTCTCTAGGGGTAGAGGGTCAAATCTGAAGATGAAAGTTTGGAGGAGAACCACAAAGCATGGTGTAGAAAACACCTGACCAGAGAAGATTCAAGGTATAATAAAGGACTAGAAGTTCTGTTGTGATAAAATTCAGACCAGCCCCCTACTACTTCTAATGTTACAGCCTTGATGGCAATAACTTTTAATCTCCTTGCTTAGTAAATCAAATGAAGCAGTAATAATGACCAGCCCCAAATTTTCAAGCCTGTTTTCAGTTTAGCATACCGGTAGCCTAGCTTCTCCTTGCCATATGCTGTTCCCATAAAACAACCTAACTACATTTACCAGTTCTCGAAGAAAAAGATCATAAACACTCTGGAATGAGGTAAAATGAACCAAAAATCCCCTCTCATTTGAACCCATAAGACGATCAATAGGTAGGTATAACTTAATTATAAGGATGCCTGAAAGTGAGGCAATCAGATTGAACCACCATGGTCCCAAAGCAGCACCGTCAAGAAACACTACCCGCATACTGCAACATGTCCTCACATATGTCTCCCACCAGTTATGATGTTATAATGACATCACTGTACTCCATAGATTGCAGTGAGAGGGATTTGCATGGCCTTTCCTCCATCACTTGGCCCCTTCTTTTGGAAGCACAGTTGGCTTTATGAACACAAATACCCTTTCTCAAACATAAATGCCTCCTTACACGTTTGTTACAGATTGTAATACAAGCTTTCATTTTATGGCTTCTTCTCTCCTTGGGTCATAATAAGTGTATTTTAAGATCATCATACTTTAGCAGATTTCCTAAGAAATATAAAATAGTATCTCTATATCATTTTCTCCATCCACCAAGTCAAGTTCATTTTATGTGAAACATTCTCCCCTTGTAAAACCAGAAGGTAAGTTTTCCCAAAAATTATTTTAAGGGGCATCTGGGTGGCTCAGTTGGTTAAGCATTCAACTCTTGATTTTGGCTCAGGTCATGATCTTAGGGTCGTGAGATCAAGTCCCACGTTGGGCTCCATGCTAGGCATGTAGCCTGCTTAAGATTCTCTCTCTCCCTTTCCATCTGTGCCCCCGCCACAAAAAATAATAATTTTAATTTAAATTGACTCTTTAATCCTGCAACTAGCAAATCCCATGCTATCTAGGACCCCAAAGAAAGTGATCAAAAATCAAGTTCTATAGAACTTGTTTGGTTTGTATTTAAACAGTTTATGTACTTTCACAAAGAAATCAATGTTATATTTTTCTTAACATTCAAATTAAAACATTAGACATAATATGCTGAATGTGGGAAAATCGTGATCAAATGCTAAAAATGTAAACATGAAAAAAGTGAACATGAAAACAAACCTTTTAAAAAATTCATTTAATTACAAGAAAATTGGCCAGAACATTGCATAGTTCCAAACAAATCCTCTATATAATCACAAGGGCTCACTTATCATCATCATTTTATATTTATCTTTCAAATAATGTTCCATCTATTGAACCTAGCCTTTACTGGCAAAAATTAGAATACACGGCTGTTTTTCCCGTTTAATTGTCCATAAACAAAATGGGCTTTTGTTCCTGAAGTTAGAATGGTGTCTATCATTTTGATTCAGAGAAACTTTAAAATTGTTTCCTTACGAGGATTTCAATTAGCCATTCCCCAAATCCACTGTAAAACACAAAACAAAACAAAGCAAAACAAAACAAAACGCCGCTGCTGTCTTACTAAAAGATTCCTGTCTCCCATGTCATCTTAGCAGCCCGAGCACAAATTCAGAGAAAAGCTTCTCAAGTCCTGCAGTTTCAAATTCCTTTTGTAACTCATCCAACGATGAATACTCTTTGACTTCAAATGCCAGAAACCTGCGTTATACAAGAGAAACTCATGAATATGCCTAGATTTGTCAGAGTATAATTACCGATTCAGTTACTTTTCCATCTGCAATAGTACTAAATTATACCTTTTGTGTTCTCTCTGTACTTTTGTTTCAAACAGTACGCTAATCATTTTCTCTTTGCATTTCTTTCCACTTGAGTCCACATCTACTCTGGAGGTTTTCTGAAGAATCAGGTACTCCTAAATGATAAATCAGTACATTAAATACATATCTTACTCTGGATCTCCACGTCCTAGTTTTAAAGGAGCCATGTACCTGCAGGCTTATTTTACTGCCTAGAGTACTCTCTTTCTGAATCAAGCAGTAAGAGGACTACAGTGTCTTTCTACACTAGGCAGCAGAATGTGCTGGTAGAAGGAGGCCATCAAACTACACAGGTTTAAATCTGGACTGTGCAGCCTCCTTGATCTGATTCCAGGCTAAGCCCTCTCTACCTCAGGAGCCTACTCCATAAAATGGTACTTAGAACAGCACCTACCTTATGGGAAGCTGTGATGATTAAATGAGTGAATACATGCAAAGTGCTCAGAGGACAGCCTGGCACAATTAATAGTACCAGCTAGTGGCAGTATTATTACTACTTCTGTGTCTGCAAGAAGTTAATAGGTACACAGCACTTACAATTCCAAATTGGATGGCATCTATAAATATGTACCTGTAATTCTCAATCCTGATATATAGTCTTAAAAAATCTAACAGAAATATTTACATTAAATGGCATTGTAGGGAAAGCTCACAAAAAAGAAAAAACTCTTTAAATAAAAAGCATAATTTTTCTACATTAGCAAAGTTCTAGTCATATGAATAAATACTTGTTATTTAATTGATGGATCCAATCTGAGTAACAACATCTGCAAAACAGCCGCACTTAGCCTAACATTCCTGAGCTGGTTTAAAGAAAAATCTGAGCCTTTTAGGGAAATATGAACAAGGAAATTAATTCGTATTCATTTCATCAGCCAGGAGTTTACCCTAAATATCAAGTTTTATAGATATACTATAAATCACCTTGCAATATCTGGTTCTTTGGTCAAACCTCAAACCAAGATTTAGATTAAACTATAATTATTGGTGGCACCTCTATGCTATAACCCCAGCACTAATCTGGTTAACCAAATGCCAAATAAGTATTGCGATAAGCCCCCATCCGAAAAAAGCTAGGTAGTTATTCTACAAATCTTTCAGATTATAGGTTGTGCAAGCTAAATCTGTTTTGAATAAATTCAATTGTAAGTATTCTTGACCCAACCCATCTGAAAGCATAAACCTATTAAGTGATTTGTAGCGCTTTCAAGATTTAAAATATAATAAGCAGCTTTCCTCGTCTGGTCCCACATAAAACAGGCTAGATGAGTTGAGAATGCGAACTTGGAGAATCTGAAGAAGATGATGGTTTTGAAAGCAGCTGCTGCGACAAGTCAGGTGGAAAGCAAAAGTTAGGTAGGAGGTGACAAGCTGACAGCCTAACGATGCTACTTCCACGAACACTAAATCCTGGTTAGGAGGGACCAGCTCCTCTTTCCAAGTATTACAGAAGCCAAATTAAAGTGTCAGCATGTGTTTTTAACTGCCAAAAAGTTCAAACTTTTACACACTACCTACAGACACCTTGCTGTGCCTAAGGAATGAAATACAAATTGCACAAACTTTTAGTGCACGTTTATAAAGTCAAGGCTCAAAGCTAATTAGAGAAACAAACATTCGCACACCACAGAGATTTTTTTTTATGACATCACTTTCATTATGTGGAATAATTTTTAAGATATTATCTACTTATTCTTCAAGCTTTGCAAGTTTGTAGCTGTAATTAGAAGTTAGAGACATTCTTTAAAAAATGGAGATCCATTAACATCTTAACGACTAATCTGTCCCATCGTCACAAAACACACTTATAGACACACCATTTTAGCAGAAAATAGCCAAATTTATATTCAACATCACACTTTTTGGCACCTTGATATTGCTTCTGTCTCCTTGTAGTAAAATCAGTATTATTTTACCCATGAACATCAGTCTTCCTGTCAGCTTTAAATCGGAAGCCCACTTCTCAACAGTTTTGACATATTTGGTCTTTGCTCTCATGTGATCTAAACGCAAAAGAGTCAGCCACAGTCCATCATCCACAGTCATGCCCGTTGCAAAAGTACTGCCACTTCCAGTGTCTGGTTGGTTGAGGACGTGCCTGAGATTCTGCTGAATCCAGAGAACCAGCTCGTGAACCATAGGTTCCGACAAAAGGTTCTCTGCTTGCTGAAGTAACTTCTCTTTCACAGTCACGGACTGGGCCCGGGTCAGGTGCTCGGAGTGTACCGAGATACCAGGCAGGCACGAAGGGTAATTGACTGGCAAATGGAACACCAACTCTAACGGTACATCCGCACCCGTAAGTCCTTCGGCTTTTGTGAGAATTCTGAACACCGTCCCATCTGTCTCTGGAAAACATCCAAAAACAATGATTAGCTATACATAATTCGACTTGAATGGCACACTAAGAAGTTAAAATTTTTGTTTCCAATGTCGACTTAGGTTTCATGAGAAAACTGGAGTTATTTCACAAAGAGACACATAACTCCAGGAGAGCCATGATTTGCAGATCATCGGCTTCAACCACACACATATACTCCTGGATTCCTGCATCCCAGCACCCAGGGCTTCTGGGGCATTTACCCTTGCTATTGCCCCATTTTTTTTTTCAGGTTTATCAGAAGGGTAAAGCACGCAATTTTTTTTCTACCCTCACTTAGTTCTAATTCTGCAATAAACTCCCGTGAACATTCAGAGAAACAGTTGTATATCTATAAAATCAACGATTAATTGAAAAGTTACACAGTACATCCAAGGAAGGTCATTGTGTGGAAAATCCATGCCAAAGCAAACACCGCAATGCTGTGTGGCTGCAGGGCCCGAGAAACTGATGACTGTGCAGGAGACAGTAACTGCCTGGCCCTGCTCTTTTCTGACTTCAAATGTATTAGTATCAGTGTAACATGAAGGTAGCAGGATGAACTAAAATGGGGCGGACATCAATTCAGCCCTCTCTGGCTCCATGAGGGGTGGGGGGAGCACACACAGGCTAGGAGATGAAACACTGCTCCCTTTCAGATTTGCTCGACTTCACCCCTCTGATGTGTTCCACATCGCTTCACCCCACTTTTCAAAAAGTTGATAAAACGTCAGGCTGATTCATTCTGCAGGGGGCAGAAGCACACAGATCAGAAGAGCAGAGTAGAACAGAACTGGGTGCAGACGAATCTCTTTGAAGCTAACTTGCCTCTCTCTACCCCTACTTCTTTCTCCACACGCCCTTGTTCCAGCCTCCTTCACGAGAGAGGCAGCCAAACCTTTCTCATTTCCATACCTGGATTGCTGCTCAACAGCCTCAACAACTGGAACCCGACTGTGTCCCCCTCGAAAGAATCAGACAGAATATTAACATGGCTTTCGAGCCATCTGATTCCATTTATATAAAAGCTGTCGTTACAGGCATTGATTCACATAGGACCAAACACATCTGCTACAAAAGGGTTTCTGCTGTTGTTGTTTAATAGACTCTGGTATCAGCTGCAAAGCACTACTATTTTAAGACACCACCCAGAAACACAGACAGTAACCATTATAAAGATCATATTAAAATGATACAACTAAAATGTGTTTACATAAGTAAAACGGGTACTGCATAAAGAAAAAGTTTCCAAACCTAACTTAGTACGTTCCTCTACAATCCATCATACTTCTCAAAACCCTTCTTTCTTTCATCTAGTTCCTTATTTTTTTAATCTTATTATTAAATAGGGTCCATATAAGTCAGTTAGATTAGTACATTCCACTATGTGAAATGGGCACTATAAATACACCTACAGACGACGTATGACCGTTAGACTGAATAAACTCTCCAGAAATCCTTTAGGGAGCCCACCTTCTCCCTCAAGGGGAGGCATAACTTCTGAAGATCTTTATACATTCATCATTCAACAAACATCACCTCTCTAAAATCTGTCCTATGATTCCCATGGTACTTTGAACTTATTTTATGGTACTTTCATACCAGAATTATCATGTTTGAACCAAATGAACTATTTTCTTCACCACTGGAATATCTCAATTTCCTTTTGGACAACAACCAAGAAATGATTTTACAGGTTATAAGAAACTTTTAAATTTTAGTTAAACAGCTCTGAGCACTAGCTTGTACCCATGGGGCTCACAGGTGCAGAAGTCCTTGCTACCCGTGATAGGCTAAATAATGTGGATGTGTTAATCCCCAGAACATGGCAAAAGGGCCTTTGCAGATGTGATCGGGTTAAGGATCCTGAGATGGGCCCTATATGTAATCACAAGTGTCCTTATAAGAGTGAGGCAGAGGGAGACTGTACCACAAAAGGCAATGTAATCACTGAAGTCAGATGCCACGCTACCGGCTTGGAAGATAGGGAAGGACCATGAGCGAAGAGGCACAAGAAATGCAGCTCTAGAAGCTGGAAAAGGCAAAGAAGTGGATTCTCCCCCTAAAGCCCCCAGAGGGAACACAGCCCTGCTGACCACATGCTTTCAGCCTGGTGAAGCTGATTTTAGACTTCTGATCTCCAGGACTACAAGAGAAAAAATATGCATTATTTTAAGCCACCACACTTTTGGAAATTTGTTATAGTAGCCACAGGAAACTAATACAGTACCTGTGTCCACAAAGCAAGCTTTTCCGTTCAAGCAAGAATCCGTTCCTGATCAAAACCCTGAAACCCACAGTGTCCTCCAATCTCTGCCATACGTTAAGTACCCACCTGCTCCTCCCCAGTGCAGATAACCAACTGACAGAAACAGGCAGTCCAGCGAGAAAGTATGAAAATGCTATTGAGCTGGTCTTTCTACTCCTGACCAATTTTTATTTTTCTCTCTCAGTGATTTTCTGGTCCTAGTCAGCAAATAGTAAATAAGGGAGAGGGGCACCTGGTGGCCGAGTTGCTTGGGCGTTCAGCTCTCGATTTCAGCTCAGGTCATGATCTCAGGGTGGTGGGATTGAGCCCTGCGCTGGGCTCCATGCTGGGTGTGGAGCCTGCTTGGGATTCTCTCTCTCTCTCTCTCTCAAAAGAAAAAAAAAAGCAATGGGAAAAATCCTCACTTTTGCCTTAGAAAATTGTAAAATTCTTTTCATATGTTTAAAAGAAAAATTGCTTTGATTCTTTCAAGAATTGGGAAGGATTAACATTCTTCCTAGTTGGTCTTCTCAGAGACAGTGACTCCCTGCCCATTTCCCTCCCAACACACACACACACACACACACACACACACACACAGACACACACACACAATGGGGCTACAAACTAAAATAACACAAAATGATGTTATCCCTATTGGAAAATGAAAAGCCCAAAAATGACCCCACTCTGCTGATATTTAATGTGGTAATAAAATTATACATTCTTTTAAAAACTCATTTTCTCCCTAAAACTCTCAAAGTATGTGTACTACTCTTACACTTCACATCTGCTTTAGTTTGTACATGCAATTAAACTGGCTCTTTCTCATGTCAGAAGTTTTCATATAACCACATGTACTGTCACTCTGATTTTTTCAGTAAAAAAAAGAGACACAAAAAACAAAGTTGCCTCTATCTGCTTTAAGACTATTAACAGCTTAGAAAGAATGATTAACAGAAAAATAATTGTGCTCTAAATCTAATGCTAATCTTTGCCCCTCCCTGACCTCAACAAACTCGTTAACTCACAAATTCATCATTGTCAATAAACAACTATGCCCCAGAAACCTTATGCTTGCCCTAGAAAACTAGAATTTTCATAAGTTCCAAGACTCTTTTAATCTAAAGATCCTACCAAAAGATGTAGACCTCACCTCTGGTTGAAATTCACATATAAATTCCCTAGTTTTTCTTTCTTTTTTTTTTTTTTAAGTAAGTCACTCTGCCTAATAATAAGTGTATCAATTTCATAAATAAAACACTAACTGAAATAGGTTTCAGACCTTGTTCTTCCTTACAAGTAGATGAAAGAAACTGTACACCTAACCACACTCCAAACAACAGAAATTCAAACTAGAGAAACTGAACTGAACCCCAAATTCCAGAGCAGTGTTATTTTTAAGGATTTCCCTACTTCATAGTCACATAATAGGAACTTAGTAAATGCTGTCCAATAACAGAACACATTGGAAAATGTAAACAATTTAATAGAATGAGTTCTTCAAGATTCATTTAGAGCCCGTTAAGAAACCATATACAACTGACTTTCCTTTTACTTGCTTTTTTTTCTTCAATTTTTAGATATCCTCAGAGTAAGCCTTTGTTCAGAAAACCAAGAAGCACCCCCCAATCCCGTCTTGTACTACACTGAACAGGGCTTTCTTTCCTTTTCCTCCTGGGCAGCTCGCCACAAGTACGCATCCACTTGTGCTTGTTTTTATGCTATGGCTGGATTTTTATATGTGTTTAAAATGTGGTTACAGGGAAAAAAGCAAAAGGAAAACTAAAAATAAGTGAAGCTAAAAGTGGCAATCCCATCCTTTAGAAGTCAAGTTCAAGGCTGAATTGGTTTTACAGAGGTGAGCACAGTACTGACANNNNTCAGCAGGAAACAGAGCTGAGCAGATTTAGAGGGGTCAGTGGGTGACAGTCATGATTCATTTTGCAAGAGGGCCCAATCCAATCTGAACATGAGTATTAGCAGAAGACAAAAATTCATGCTGAAGCTACTGTGCAAACATTATATGATATTGAGTCCTATATACCTCCCATTTTACAACTTTTTGATCCACAAGGTAATTTCCAGAAATACAGCTCCACATATAATGAGCACTGACCACAGCAATATAATCTGTGACCCTCAACTACCTCATCAGGAAAATGAGGATTTGTAACAATATCAATTTCATCTATCTGATAGGTGTGCACACATACGCATGCCCACACACTCGCCTTCAGAATTACTCTGAACATAAACTGGGTGACACCCATCTCCTTTCTCTGCATGCTCATTATTGCTCTTTCACAACTGTTACCCTTGCTAAGAATTCTCTTCCTCATGCAGCAGCCCCATCTCTGTCAAGGGTCCATACACTCTGGTGCCTGGTGGTTAACCAGTCTGAGCATCTATTAACTTCTCTATGAAACAAAAAGCTAAGATTACCCCTCATCAAGTAAGATGCATTTGAATTATGAGGCACATGGAAGGCGACCCCAATTAAACCTGGCACCTGGCCTGACTGCACTGTACAGGGAGGCGTAGAATATTTCTGATTTGGTCTACCCACAGCCCTCCCTAGTAGACAGCAGTGTGGGGGTTTACTTCATTTGTATCTGTAAGAGATAGTTATACCTGATGCCTCTTACTATAAGCTTACTATAACCATTGTAAAGAGGCCAGGTGCTTAAGTCCCCTGAAATTCCCAGCACAAATTAGCCCAACTTAGCTGATTCCAATTAGTCAGCCTCTTTAATCTTATGGCCTCAATAGTTGACCCTTGGGTTGGGAGCCTAACCCTTCCTGGGCAACCAGAAGCGCAATCTCACCCACAGTATCCCACAATGTTCTCCTGATTCCAGCGGCAACAAGAAGGAGCATTATTTGCAGGGAGGCCAGAATGGAACTGATGGTGTTAAAAATGTTCTGGTATCAATCTTATATCCTCCAATCCAGGGTGACGGTGACGGTGACGGTGAGAACAACAGCCAGCAGTTCACTGTATGTTTACTGTGGTCTATTAAAGAAGGCCTTACCTTACTCTTAATTCCCAGCTGTGAACATCAAACATACCTATTTCAATCACTGAATTGTTCTATTCTCCAATGAACCTTTCAGCAACAAAATGTCCTAAGTTGTTACACTGAATTCTTTTATAATTCAATTACTTATTGATGCCAGAACGCTGAATTAAATTAATTAGGAGGCATGGCTTGAAAGTCATGCTCAATTTAACAGCAGATAAAGGGTCCACAGTGTTCTCGCTATTAAGAAACTGCTCTTTCTTTCTATGCTTACTTTTTTAGGTTTTCTCTGACCTGTCAGCAGCATCTTACGCTCTCATGACCCGGCTCACAACCACTCCACTCTTTAAGGTGTGATGGGAAATCATATGTTCATTTTCCCAGGATATTTCAACTGAGGCATTATGAAAGAATTTAGAAAAACTGATGATCTCTCAAATAGCCTGCCTTAGGCAGAAGTAATTATCAATAAAGAGAGACATGGAGACAGGGAGTAAGATGATGAAGAATCATGAATGCTATCCAATCAGAAGAGGCGTGACAAGAACACTAAAAATAAATTATTTCATATGGATTGTCAATGATAGTTTCTATAAGATACAAGACAGGCTAGGCACTGAAAAGGAAGCAGCTCCATTACCCAAACCGGTTCACAGTGCCTGGAACATGACAGTGGTCACATGACCACAGGGGCTGCAAGGAAGAAGAAATGAAAAGGCCCAGCTCTGGCTTCCTGTGTGAATTAGCAACCAAATGATACCATGAAACCCATCTTAGTCCTAGATGGTTTTCTCACAAGCCCAGAACATTTTTAGACTACTTTCTTAAAGGTCAACCAATTTACGGTCAAAAAGGCAATTTTAATAGTTGCTGAAATATAACAGAAGGCTAAATCCCATGCCAAAAAATTTACATAATAAATTTAAAAGCTAAGTGAAAATTGAAAATTATCTGCATCGCTGCACTTTTTCAAAATCCTCAGTTTTGGTTTTTACGTAATATAAGTCACAGACAGGGACAGAATAAGTTTTAACTATCATCAAAAAATCGCCAGAAGAACCTTTCTAGACTGTAAGCTCCCAGAGGACATGGGCGGTGTCTTTGAACCCTTGTCAGTGTTTACAGGAAATCAGTACACGTGAGCTGAACGATCAACCCCCCAAGAGCCTCTTATTGACAGCCACCTTTAAAGGGACTAGAAAAACCCAAAGAAGAGCAATCAACTAGGGAACATAACTGAGACACGGTTCGGATAGAGCACTGGGAGAATTCAAAGATTCATTCAACAAACATTTACTGACTACCATATGTCTGGTACTGTCCTAGGTGCATGGAGTTTTGTGATTACGTAACAGACAGGGTCCCCGCCCACCTGCATGGCACACTCAATGCCCACAGAGTTAAAACTGTGGTGAGTGCCCCGAAGGAATAATGCACAGCGCTTACAAAAGACAATATGCAATTTGGGGCAGCTGGGTTTAAACGGGGTGTCAGGACAGGCCTCTTTTCAAGGTGAGACCTGAGGTCAACACGGGCGGCCGGAGAAGCCGGGTGGAGCGGGTTCCGGGACCCGGGCTCTGCGGGCGCTCAGGGCCGGGCGCTCGGCCGGTGGCAGTGGGGCTGGGGTGGGGGCGGGCGCGGGCCGGAGGGACGCGGGAGGCAGGGGCCCGCCGGCGAGCCGCACCGGCCTGGGCGCTGCGGTCTCCGTCCCCTGCGGAGTGGCGAGCACGCCGCCACACTGCTCACGTTGGAAGGGGTCGCCTCACTCTCCCGCCTGCTCCCACACATCTCCGGTCCCAGTGCGTGTCTTTCCATCCTTCAACTAGCCGGGTCCCCGAGGGTGGGCCCCGGGGGAGGGAGCCCAGTCCCGGTGGTGGGAAGGAAGGACGCCCGGCCCCTCCCTCGCGGGGGTAGTCACCTGAGCGACTCAGCACTTCCCACTCGTCGGGCCCGCAGAAAATCGCGGCCAGGGCGGAGAGCTCCTCCCGCGCGGGCTCTGCCATGGCCACCCCGTTGCCGCAGCCGCACCTCCCCTTCCGCCGCCGCCGCCGCCGCCCCTACCGGCCCGGAGCGGCGCGGCCGGGCGGCCACTGGGGGGCGCTCCGAGTCTCCCCCGCGCCCCGCGCGGGTTGGGGACGGTGGCTTAGGAGTTCGCCCTGAAGCTCCAGCTTGCAGACTCCAGGCGCGAGGCTGTCTCTTTGGGGGGACTTTTCCCCGGAAGCCAAAGGCGACCGTGCAGCGCACCCATTGCTTTCTGACAGAGGGAGGAGGCCTCTCAGCAAAGCCCGAAATCCCCTAAGTTTAGCCCAGGCTTTGAACACTCACCATTCCCGCCCAGACTTGGCCCTGGGCTGCCGGGCAGAGAACAGACTGGGCGTACGGGACTTGAAGGTTCTAAGAAGACAAAAACAATCAGGAAAGTGCCCAGTGAGGAGGTGAGCCCTGGTCCAGCTCAGAATTGAACTAGGTGTTGGGGACCTTGCAGTTAGCAGGAGACACTCTGTCCCGATGAAGCTGTTAGTGACTCTTGCAGTGTGAGACACCCGGGAAAGGCCCAGGGCAGTCAAAGCCCAGGGACTGGCTTTGGGACTCTGGATTCCTGAGACCTCTCTCTCTTAACCTGGCAAAAGCAGAGGACCTACAGGTTCTGCCATTCTAAGGATGTTACTGGGGTGGCTCTGGACTTTGTGGGGCGCTCTGCGCCAGGGTGCTGGTAACAACGTCTTACCCTTCCCCATTTGTCTCCTGCCTTCACAGGGGACAGCCCAGACGCCTTGGCCTTGGCGGGGGAGCGAGGGGTCTGGGGGGTGGTCTATCAAGTGTGTAAACGTAGCAAACTCTAGCTTTTTTTTTTTTTTTTTTTAAGATTTTGTTTATTTGACAGAGAGAGAGAGAGAGAATACAAGCGGGGAAGTGAGAGAGGGAGAAGCAGGCTTCCCGCTGAGCAGGGAGCCCCATTTGGGGGCTCGATTCAAGGACCCTGGGATTATAACCTTAGCCGAAGGCAGACGCTTAACGACTGAGCCACCCAGGCGCCCCTCTAGCTTTTCAATATTATTCATTTTGTGGTGTTCGATGCATACAAAACAGTATGGCTTTTAGAGCTTAATAATGGAATGATCGTCCTTGAATCCAGCACTTCAGTTCAAGAATTTGAGCAATACCAATAGGGAAACCGAGTTATCAGTCCATTCTATTCCAGCTTTGATTTAGTGAGCAAGATTACAATGATCCTCTGCTATAGTTCTATCAGTCAGCATGTTTGGCTTGTCCTTTTGTTTTTCTAAGTAACAATTTAAAATTTTGCAGCCCCAAGAAGTAGCTGGTCTAGCTCACTGAGGTTCCACAATATTTTCTTTGTATCAAAAATTAGTTTGTAAGATAAATCAGAGAACTTAGATGGCTACTCAGTGACTCCTGTCATTGACCTACAGAAGACAAACAAAAGGGCCTGATTTTAAGATTCCGAATCCATGTTACCATCCTTGACATCATTCCCACTGTTGCTAAAAAGGGATTTTAAAAAGGAAAAGATGCTGGCTTCCAAAAACAGGAAATCTAACTAGATAGACTGCAGGAGAAATGCTTTTCTCAGGATGCCATGGGATTTCAGTGACCCCAAGTAATTAAGAGCACTGCTGTGCACATAATTGGAAAGACAAAGGTTTATTTAAACTCAGAATTATCTCTGATGTGCCAATTTGTTTAATAATAATTTTAAAAATTTCTTTGAGTTATTTCTAAAATAGCACTTCAGTAGATTCATAATTAGCTTCTAAGGAGTTTGGTGAACAAAAGAATAAATTTTTAATTTAAAATATCACTAAGTTATTTGGTTTTAATTTGAAGTCCAATATCAGTATTAAAAGACAATATTAGTTATCTGACTTATTTATTAAAGATAGTCTACAAAAAATCAAATAGTTCACATCTTATTTTTAATTTCCCAAATTCAACAGAAGTGATATGAGTAAAATAATATGAACTGCCAGACTCCGGTTGTCAGAAATATTAGGAGGCAATTGCAAAGCCTGCTGTCAGCTAGGGTTTCATGAAATTGATGTAAGAGTACATCAATCTATTTAAAATTTTCTTGTCAATAGGTTTCTTCTTTGCTCTTCCTTTCTCTGTTGATTTCTTAACCTGCTTTTCATCCTCCATTTAGCATGTTTAAATAAAAAAGAGGTCGATGTGAATGTCTTTTAAATTGACACTATCCTAAGGCCCTGAAATCCCATGAATAAGTTTCTACTCTCTGACATTTGGAAGTAATCATCACAGAGAAAACATAATGTCAGCTTGGTATTTCTCACACTATGAAAATATCAGCTACATGTCAAATATCTAAAGCCTACCTTAATGTAATAAATTTTCTTGTATTCACAGGCTACTGAAAGTTCTAAATATTTAAATGTGGAATGAATGTCTAGACATGTAGATGAATGTCTAGTTAGAGCATGTTCTCTTTCTCTGCCTCTCCCTCTCCCCTTCTCCTCCCTCAAACAGTGTATGATTTGCTAGAATATTATTTATACATGCAACTTTTCTAAACAGTTGTTTTCCCAAGACCATAAGGAGGAGAAGTTTTAAATCTCTCACCTTCAGTTAAAACCACTAGCTCAGGAAATAGTTATTTTAGCTTTTCTGAGAAAACACTTCTGCTCACTTTATCATGAGTAGTATGTAGACCTAAATACTCACACTGTTTCTGAAAATGTAAGTCAAACCCCACTTGGGCATAGAAGTGAGAACACACGATTTTAAGACTATTAGGAGAGGTTGGTTAAATGTTAGTCTCGTGTCAAAAAAGCTAACAATACTGAAGTAGAGGGACATGATAAGGAAAACGATCATGTTAAGACTACAAGAAAAGTAAAAATGCTCTTTAAGAACTGCTTAGAGTATTGTACACCTGAAACTAACACTGTATGTTAACTAACTGGAATTAAAAAAGAGAGAGAGAGAACTACTAAGAGTAAAGAACAAAAGAAGCATTAAATGCCAACTTGCTAAATGAACCTGGACTTCTATAACCCGTGCTACTGGTTCTCCTGAAGAGTTTCTGTATTTACTCGTTTCATAAAATGCTCGTGGGCACACATTGACTGTTGATTGGCCTGACCCTACAAACGGAGTGTTTTGAGATACAGAGGCAAAAGCAACAAGCCTTTGCCCTCAAACACTTTAGTCTTAGGTTAGACAAGTAAACATAATGAGCAACAATTACAAGTTCTTTCACCACACTTTCTTATTGGTGTGAAGGTCAAGGTAATAGGTGAAAGCAATGGGTGGAGTGACATGCACTTCCCACAACTTCCCAGAGGAGAAATATGTTTGTAATGTTTAGGAACATAGTCTGTTTCCAAAGGTACATAAAGAGCATTGTGTTTATCGGTCATAGTTCTTTTTGTTCTGTTACAGTGTGAAAAGTCACAAATTGATTTTTCACCAGGATAGCAAAATAAAAACAAAATCTATGAGAATTTGACAGTGACTCTGTAATCATACCATGTGGTGGCAAGATCTGCCTCCACCGTGTCCAAATAATCTGTACTCACTCCAAAAGATTGGTTACATTCTGCCTATGAGAAACATGCTTGATTCTTACGCATGAGTGATATCAAAACAGTTCCAGCTTGCTTTGTGGGAAAACATACACATGGCCCAGGTCCAATGACATAAAAGTTCAATGTCTTATCAATATTATAAAAACAAGTCTTCAGTATCAGTAGGGTTTTAGAGTTTGTATAATTAAAATAACATCCAATACTTAATTTTGGTTATTATTGTAACTGGATTCCTTTTATTAATTATACTTTCTCACAGTGTACTACTAGTATAGCTGGTTTTTATTAGGGGACCGGGGGAGGGTAGTTTGGGGACTATGTGACTTTTTAAAAATACTTCCTTTCAAACTCTAAAGGAACTATAAATGAGGAAACTCTGCTGTTTTGGCAAAAAAGATTCTCAGTGGTTGAAAATTGAAAGAGGTAGGTATATCAAAGAACCACATCTGTAACTGGTAAAATTAGACCTGGATTTCCTTTTTAAAAAAATGTGGGGTGCCCTATAGTCAAAAGATGATTTAGATACAGAAAGAGGGAGGGAAGAAGGGAATGAGGGAGAAAAAAAGGAATGGGGGAGGGCAAAGAGCAGGGAAATAGGAAGGTGAACACTTAAGAAGATAATATGAAAAGGATAAGTTTTATGAAGTGAAGAAAAACATGAGTTAAAAATTTGGCTTTATTTCTAGAAGAAAAATATTGCTTCATCTGCTTTTTAAGCAATAGAGAGACCTGAAGATTTATTCAATAATAATATGAGATCTGAGATTTGCTTTAAAATAATGTAGAAAGGGGCAAGAGGCTGGAATGTGGATGTGGCTGAGTTGACCATAGATTAAAAGCTGGTGCAGCAGAGCTGTGAGTGCAAAAGATTTAGTGTTTTATTCTGTCTACTTTTGTGTATTTTACATTCTCTATAATAAGTTACTTTTTAAAACGTATTCAATAGAGAATAGATCAAGATATTCGAGTTTTGCATAATGCTCAGTAAGGAGAAAAGAACAGAAACAAAGGGGGAAATAGGGAAAGGAAAAGAAGAAAAGAAGCAGGACTAAGTAGACAAAACAGAGTCGGTGAGAGGTATGAAGAGACAGAATATAACAGTTTCAAAAGTGGTATGTCCAACAAATGTATGGCTTAGGATTCATTCAGGTGAGAAAAGCACGAAACCTAAAACTTTAGCACCTTTAACAAGATACAGGGGTTTTGTCTTAGAGGTTCAAGTGGAGGGAGCCAGGCAGAGCTGGGGTGCTCTGCAACATAGGGACCTTTCCCTTCCGTGGCTCTGCTCTGTACAGCCTGGGTCCCTGCTGTCATGCCATGCTCCAGGGTGGTCCCTGGAGCTCCAACCACCAAGTCTACATCTGGTCAGGAGAATGGAGTCAGTCCAAGCCCATTGGCTGGAATTTAGTCCCATGACCACTCCCAGTTAAGGGGGTTGGGAAATGACATTTTTATTCTAGGAGGCCACATACCCAGCTAAAAGTGGAGGAAGAAATGAAATATTGTTATTATTCCTTTCTTATTATGGAGAAAGGGAATTATTGGGAGGCAGCTTGCAGTCCCCACCACATCAAGTGGAGTTTTAGTCAAAACACTGTCACATACATAATTCTGTCAAGCTCACCCTTTCCCCATCCCTTGACTGCCACCACCCCTCATTGTTTGTCTCGTCCTGTTTTATTTTTCTCATAACACTTACCATTATCTGAAATCACCTTGTTTGTTTACATGGGTCTTGTGGTTGCTCCACAGAAAACAGGATCAGTCCCTCACCAGCACCACCAAAGCCTTTCAGATGTCCAGAGTGATGAGGACACACATGTACCAGAAGAGTCTGAAAGCGTTTATTACTCACATGCTGGGACTTTCTGGGAAGAGTAGGGCAATTCAAAATGGCCTGAGTGAAGTCAGGGGTGAATGGTTCCGGTGTTCATTGTGGTTAGGGGGTGGGGCCAGGGTTAGAATTCTCCTGCACATTGCTGGGGTTTCTGTGGTCTGAACAAGGGAGGGAGACTCTCACCCACTTGTCCAGAGGCAGGACAGAAGGGAAGAGGGAGGGCTGGGGCTTGAAAGCTGTCAGCAGTCAAACATCAAAAACAGAGTCAGACATGTTTATTGTCTGCCTCCACCAGAATTTTGACCTCCATGAAACCAGGGGCCTTATCAGTCTTGTTCACCTGTGTATCCTCCACATCTAAAACAGTGCCTAGTGAATTAGGAATGCAATGAATATTTATTTGTTGATACAAATAAATTCATTGCAAAGTTTATAAACTCTTTATACAATTCCTTATTCAGTAGGGTTATGGAGCTCCTACTATATCCTAGTGATTTTATGAGAGCTCAGGTATTCCATGACTGAATAAGACACAATCACCATCCTTCAGAAGCTCCCAATCCAGTTTGGGAGAGACATCAGCCTATCCTGGGGCCAGCTGGTAAGTGTCCTGCCAGGTGAATGGAGGGCTGTCAGAGAAGGCCAAGGAATTCTGGTTTGGCCATCATGTTTGATTTTCCCCATCATAGGGTACAAGGAGGAAAGCTGGAGAAAAAAGATGGCTGGAAAGGTAAATCTCTACTTTCATTTAACAAGCATCTATTGAGCACCTTACTGTGTGCCAAGTATTACACCAGGCCCCGGGGAAATGATGGCTTTTGACACAGACCTCTTGGAAGTTGTAGTGTAGTGGGAAATACAGATCTTAAGAGATAACTCATTTGGTAATCAGCAGCCTGTTGAAATCATGGAAGTAGATGAAATTGCCTGCCTGCATCTCAAGAATTTCATAATGACAGTGATGTGTTTCCCAGCAATTGGAACAGAGAAGCACTGATTTGCCAGTTTTTCTAACACAATCTAGATCAAGACAATAGTTCCTTTGTGGTAGGGTTTCTGTATTTCCCTGTTGTTTTTACTTTTTTTGTTTCGTTCTGTTTTCAGTGGAGAGAAAAAGAAAACAACAACAAAAAAATTCCTTTGTGGTACTTTTATCACTTGGAAGGGTCTCTGTCTCTCCCTAGGAATATAAAAACTATCTTAGAACAGAAAGGTGGATCTAGAATACTTGGTCTATTGTTTCAGATAAAATCCTGCTATATTTATGTGATTCTCATTGCCCTTTGAAACATTGATTGGCCAGTAATTTCTTCAGTGATAGCTTCATTTGTTTTAAAAGGAACATTATACTTGAAGAAGTATGGCCAGGGTTCCTACTATTGGGATCATATAACCAAATACTCTGTCCCATCTCCTTCTCCTTTCTTATAAGCTACTTTCCCAGCTCTTTACCTGGTGAATTCTTACTCATTCCTTAGATCTGAATTGCACCCCTCCATCTGAGTCTGAGTTGAGGACCCTTCCTATATTTCCCCACCACTTATATTTACACACTCGTCAAACTGAATTGTAATTGCTCATGTGTCTACAACCCCAGTAGAGTATGACTTTCATGCAATGAGTAATAGACATTGTCCTTGTCCTCGCTCTCTGGACAGTGAATGATTCCTTGTTGGGTGGACAACTTTTGAGCCCCCACTCTGGCCAAAAGGGTCTTTGGTTCTGGTCTGGTTATTCTATCTTTGGTTGTACCTCCAACTTTAGCACAGTGACTGGCATATAAAAGGTACTCGATATTTGTTGACTAATCAAAATGAGTGAACCCACAGTTATAGTGTCAAAGTAAATAGGCCATGGTTCATTTTTCTTATTACCTCTACTCTAATTCCAACCAGATTTTATTAGCCCTTGAACATGTTAACGCATATCAACATTAAGCAAGCAGATTATTACCCATGTCTTTATTGGAATCACATTTGGAGTAATGAAGAAAGTACAAATGGACAAAAAGTAGTGAATTACTCCTACTAAAGTCCCACAGTTTCATACAGGGGAGTGAAAGGGAGAAGTATATTGTCACCTTTATAGTAACTTTTTACATTTCAGTAAAAGTCTCCCACAGTTGCCACTTCACTTTGTTATATGCAAAGAAAAAATAAATTTTAAGTAATAATTTACACAATATAAAGTTCTGAGACTGCTGGTCTAAGTCTGGAAGTCATGTGGTAGGTAAATCTATATAGTGTTTATGTCCTAAACTGAAATGGGAGACCACACGCTACCTGATCCAGCCTGGCTAAAAATATATCATATTTCTACCTGTGTGTGTGTGACTAGGGTATACATTTTATTTACTATTCAGGTTAATATTAATCATTTTAAAAATAACAAAATCACTCGAAGACAGGGTAGTTATATATAACAACATAGCGATAGTAATTAAGATTAAGTTGCAAAACAGATTTTTCACCCTATAACTCATGATCACTTAAGAAGTTTCTTTTTTTTCTATTTTCTTTTCTTTTCTTTCTTTCTTTCTTTCTTTCTTTCTTTCTTTCTTTCTTTTCTTTCTTTCTTTCTTTCTTTCTTTCTTTCTTTCTTTCTTTCTTTCTTTTTCTTTTCTTTCCCTCTCTCTTTTTTTTTTATACGTTAATATGTTGTTGACCCATGGTTTAAGTTAAAAGACCACATTATGTTGAAGGAGGCCAGGGTGAATGATTGGAAAGGGGCCCAGGGAACTTTTTTGTTATGATAGAAATACTCTATTTCTTGACTGGGGAAGTGGTTACATGAGTTTATGCCATTTAACTGTACTGTTTTAGACCTATGCATTTTATTTGACATAGAGTATATCTCAATTAAAAAAAAAAGAGAGAGAGTACTGGGAGGAAAACACAGGTTAGTAAGTTCATAATACTTTTATAAGATTCCTTTTTTTCTGATTTTGAAGTGAATATGTCCTCAACTTGAAAATTGAAAGAAGTTGTTCTTTTAAAACTCTTAAGCCTTTCTGAATTTTATAACAACAAATCTTGGCAAGAAAAGGCTGCAGGTCTCAAGTACCTTCAAATGGCACCAACTTGTCTCTGTGAGTAGGATGCTAATAGAACTGAGGAAAACCATTCCTTCACTTAGGGCAAGTTGTTTTCAGCCTAAAACTCAGCCTACCATTTCCTGTTGATGTAAAAGAAAGAAAATACAAGTACACTTCATTTTATACAGATTAAAGAGGGGTTATTCAAATACTTTTTAATGTGCTAAACAAGCTCACTGTTTGAAATAATTTTATGATGACTTGTTTTTTCTAAGTGAGGGACCTGTAATGATGTGGGCTGTCTACCATTTGTACATCAATCCTTAGGTGCACATTATTTCACATTTTAACAACTCTGAAACTGGGAATCTTTATACCACTCATGGCACCTTGCATTGGCCACTGGCCAGGCAGCAGACACTGACATGGCTTGCACATCCATTAACTTGGATGTTTTCCTTGATCACATGATTTCTGGTGAGATCATGAAAACAGCAGTCTCAAAACTTGCAGAACAGCAGAACGGGTACCAGCAATTTGGAAAAAGTCCTGGAATCCTAGCATTAGTGGAGTGACTTCTTTAAAAGAAATGCTGTCTCACTGAAGCTCTTGATGGAATAAAGGATGATATATGGTGGAAAAACATAGACACTGATGCCTCTGAGTTGATACATTGATTCACAGCCATCAGACACAGAATGTGAGGGAGTTTCAGGAATATTTTAACCAATTTTTTGCTTATACCTTCCTTTTATATATGTACAACAGTGGTATTTGATAAGGTACATCTTAATAAGTCTAAAATAGCTTTTTTTTTTAAAGATTTTATTTATTTATTTGACAGAGAGACAGCCAGCGAGAGAGGGAACACAAGCAGGGGGAGTGGGAGAGGAAGAAGCAGGCTCCCATCAGAGGAGCCTGATGTGGGGCTCGATCCCAGGACTCTGGGATCACGCCCTGAGCCGAAGGCAGACACTTAACGACTGAGCCACCCAGGCGCCGCTAAAACAGCTTTTTCAAGAAGTATAAAAAAATTCCCAAGCGATAAGAGAGTGAGCCATAGTATCATTGGCAGCACATTTTTTGGCAGCATATTTTATTTTTAATGGTACATAAAATAATGGCTTATCTTACAACTGATGGCATCTCAGATGCTCTTGAAGCTGATCTTTACAATTTTTATATGTTGGCTTTGCAGCCAGGGGAAGACGAAAGAGCAGGCAGGAAAGACTCTGAAGTGTATGGTAACAATAACACTATTTATTGAGTAACTACTATAGGCCAGTGTTATGCTAAGTGACTTCTGTATATCATTACATGTAATTCTCCTCAAAGAGTCTAAGAGAAAGTCACTATTGAACTGACTTTAATCAGTTCAGAGCCATTAAATAATATGTCCTAGGTAAGTTTGCAGAGCTGAATTTGAACTTTGTTTTGACGGACCTCCAAAGTGCTTGACCTTTGTATAGGAACTTCTTCCCTTACCTCTCCCCCGAACAGCACTCCAACTAGTCTCTCTCTCTCTTTTTTTTTTTTAGTTTTAATTTTTAAGTAATCTCTACACCCAATGTGGAGCTCGAACCCACAGCCCCGAGATCAAGACTCACATGCTCAGGGCGCCTGGGTGGCTCAGTTGTTAAGCGTCTGCCTTCAGCTCAGGGCGTGATCCCAGGGTTCTGGAATCGAGCCCCGCATCCAGCTCCCTGCTCCACTGGGAGCCTGCTTCTTCCTCTCCCACTCCCTCTGCTTGTGTTCCCTCCTCACTGGCTCTCTCTCTCTGTCAAATAAATAAATAAATAAAATCTAAAAAAAAAAAAAAAAAAAAGAGTCACATGCTCTACTGACTGAGCCAGCCAGGCGCCCCAGCACTCAAACTACTCTGAACGGTTAACATTGCTTCAAGCATATGCACTCCTTGCTTGCTGACCTAAATCCCTTGGTCTGTAGCAGAATTAACTTACTTTCCATGAGATTTGCAGATCACTGGCCTTAAGGAGTGAAGGACCAGACTTTTCCAGAAGATAAGCCCTGACGACATTTGAAAAGAGCTGCAAAGATGCCACCAAGTCTGTTCAGGGTCATGTCAACAGACAACTAACCGCCTGCGCACCTGCTTCCTGCCAGTAGCTCCCTCCCTTTTCCCCTTTCAAACCCTCTGGCTTCCCCTGGACAGTGAATATGGTCTTTGAGATGTTAGTCCACCATCTTCTCAGGTTGCCAGCTTCCTGAGTAGAGCAACCTTTTCTTTCCCACAACTCGTCCCTCATGTATTGATTTTGGAGCCGCAAGCAGCCAAACCTGAGTTCAGAACCGGTTCTGTGTTGAATAACATACGTTCCCTGCCACCCCCAGGAGTTCAAACGAAAGCTTTAGGAAGATAGAAGAGAATGAGAGAGAGAATGAGAGTCCTAGCAGCATTCAGTTCTGTTCAGGTTGTTCTCGAAGACAGCTTTATCTTGATTTGGCAGGGCAGGTCTTCCTTCAGTTGGGTGTGCTCTCCCAGAATCCTAACAGCAAACCACCCTCTCTCTTGGCCTTGGCCGGTTCTCGTTGGGACTGCATCACTGGCACCAAAGAGCATATTGCTATAACAGTTCACAGTCGTCATACATGTGCACATTTTACCAGTGATAAGAAGGTATTACTCTCACACACCTTGAACGCACAGTCCGAGCCCAGCGGGCTCCCTCCGCTGAGCCGCGCGAGGAATGAAGCTGGCTGTTTCAGGGGCAACCTGCAGCCCCCACGGCACCTGGGGTAAAACAAGAGCAGCGCTCCCTCTCCCGGGTTTTGCTCTGCGCAGTTTCACTTACCCAGGTCGACCTCGGTGGGGAAGCACACGACCCTCCCGCGGGAGAATCAGCAGCAGGCCAGTGGTCGCCTAGGACTACGTCACGCGCCTGCGTCCCTCCCATGGCTTCGTCTCCTCACGGAGGCATCTGGTAGTCTCCCATCTCACAGGCACGGCGAGTCCAGGGCAGGGAGAGAGCCCACATTCACATAACTTGTATTACAGGTATCTCATTATCATCATTTTATTTTTTTTGTAGTTACGTTTACTCTCCTCTTGTGCCTAATTTAGAACTTAAACTTTATCCTGGGAATGTCTGTGTAGGGAAAACCGTGGTCTGTAGAGGGTTCAGTGCTACCCACGGTTTCCGTGGCCGCAAGGGTCTTGGGACGCACACCCGAGGACAAGGGGTGCCTGCTGTATGCCCTCAGCAGCGGGGGAGGGGGAGCAGTGAACTACAGCTCAAAGAACACAGGACGGGGGCACCATGGTGGCTCAGTCAGTTCAGCATCTGACCCCTGCTTTCACCTCAGGTTGTGATCTGGCTGTGGTATTGACGCCAGCATTGGGCTCTGTGCTCAGCGCGGACTCAGCTCCAGACTCCCTTTCCCTCCCGCTCATAATCTCTCTCTCTCTCAAATAAGTAAATGAAATCTTTACCCAAAAAAAACCCCAAAAAACAACACAGGACCACAAACCTACTCGGTTTCCCTCAGAGCAGCTCTTTCCCCACAAGCTGAGTAAATATGAGACATCAATTTCCCCAACTGTAAGATGATGCAAATTATGAGATGATTTCGAAGAACTCTGGTCTTAAAATTGGTGACTCCTGCACAAATGAAAGCCATCCAGATATTGCGTGAGTCACACTATGTGTAAATAAATCCGGTGGCTTTCATGGCCAGTTCCACCCCCCAGTTTCTTTGATAATATGTATTTTTTTTTAGTAGAATTCGAATTCAGTATTTCAAGTGATATGCTTAACAAAATTAAGACAGTTCTGCTCATCGGTAAGAATTTTTTTTTAACTATAAAATATTTATGGGGAGCCTGGGTGGCTCAGTCGGTTAAGCATCTGCCTTTGGCTCAGGCCATGAGCCCAGCTTCCTGGGATCGAGTCCCACATTGGGCTCCCTGCTCAGCAGGGAGACTGCTTCTCCCTCTGCCCCCCACCTCCCCCTTGTACACTCTCTCCCCCCCACCTTTCTCAAATGAATAAATAACATATTTTTTAAAAACTATAAAATATGGATGAAATAGAAGAAATAAATTAATGCTAAAAACCTTATCTCCAGGAGCTATCTGAAGATAATTTTTTTTTTTTTAGCCACAAGGCTTATGACTCAAGGAGGGAAACACTCCAATTTCTGGAATGATGCACTGAGTTCTCATTCTTACCCAGAATATATTCTTGAAATGGAAGTCAGATCTTTAACATTAGGCAATAAGGAGGCTGAAATGTCCTTGTTTTTCCTTATGAACTATTGATTTCAAATTTTAATACCAAAATAGAATATATGATTATTTTTCCCCAAAATGATGACCTTTAAAAATACATATTAATAAATGATTTGAAATTATTTAAAAATTATGTATTCAATCTTAGGTAATCAGTACAATTTTACAAATAGAAAACAATTCTTTAGCAAAAATGTTGACTTGGAAAAACAAAACATGGAATGTGATTGGAAAATTATGATATTATTAAGTATTTCTCCAAAAGCACTAAGTATTTTTTTTTCAGCAGAAGTGGAATTGATTCCATAAACTGCCTTCAATTAATAATGTATTTGAGGAGAGACTCCTGAATATTTTTTTTTGTTTGTTTACTGGTGTCATGTAATCACCTGGAGCAGTTATTTCCTAACTCAGTATTAAATATGGCTTGGAATTTTTGATAATTTTCTATGATAACTTGCTTATACTCAAGAAATTATTTAGGGAGTAGTCTTCCTCCTGTGTTCATTGCTTTGGGTAACATTTTAACAAAAGCAAATAAAGGGAAGGAACGAAACTATCTTTACCAAATACTAATTATGTCCACTGCCTGAAATGTTCACACCAACGGAGAGGGGGCCAGGGAACCATAAGCCTGAATATGGGCATGTCTGTCTACCTGTCTGTGCTTACAGTGGGAGGGGCTTCCCAGCAGGACTTGCTAATTCAGGCATAGCAAGTACACCTGCAAGAGTAAGGTTTGCCTTTCAAACTCTGTCAAGGTGAACCCCTGGCTCCCCACCTCCAGATCTCCAGGCATCAAGGCATCTTAATTATTAACGTGTAGCAAGGCCCTTAATTATTCACAGGGCTAGTTCCAACAGTACATAAATTAATTGGCTTTGAGGGCCAGGAGGAAGCTGACTGTCTGTGTGTCTCACAAGTAGCTAACAGCAGTGATGTGCAAAATTCTTAGCACTGATGCAGCTTGGGCCCTGACCAATCTAATGAACATTAGGCATAAACATACTGGCTGCAGCAGTGCACCCTGGTTGAGTATCACCCCCAGGGCCTGGTGCAGCTTTATATGTTACAAATGCATTTTAAAATATATTATCTTCATATGTGGAATTTAAGAAACAAAACAAATCAGCAAAGGGTGAAAGAAAAAGAGAGAGAGAGAATGAAAGGCAAACCAAGAAACAGACTCTTAACTATAGAGAACAAACTGATGGTTGCCAGAGGGGAGGTGGTGGGGGGATGGGTGAAATAGGTGGTGGGGATTAAGGAGCGCACTTGTGATGAGCACTAGGTGTTGTATGGAAGTGTTGAATCACTATATTGTACATCTGAGACTAATATTACACTGTATGTTAACTGGAATATAAATGAAAAGTTTAAGAAATATATATTTTTCCCACTTAATCCTCAAAAATTTGTTATGTAGGCATTATTCTTTTTCTAATTTATAGGTGAGGAAATGGAGGTTTGCTTACAGAAGCTAAGTTACAGTAGGTCACACAACTAGAAAGTGATAGAGCTTCGATAAATTATGGCTGCTTAACACAACCAGTTTTATTCTGTAGTTTCTCTTTCATTATCAGTGCTAATTATTAGGATGTGAAACTCAGTAACTTTAATTTTTTAAACAGTCTTATGCATTCAGAAACTAGAAAATTAAAACTGACAAATAAAAGTGTTGATTAAGTATTTCAACTTCATGTTATTCAAATCACTCAGTTACAGGTCATTCATTAAATGACTTCTTTCTTGGCCTATGGAAATGTTAACGACTGGCAAAAGAAATATGTGAAATATGTGAACACTTTCAATATTATTTCTATGAGTCTCTTCAATGCTCTCAATTTCTGCTACTGTCAGCATGTTAATCTGTACTGAAAAATATGAATCAAATAGCTGACTTCCTGGATGAAATTTATCCTACGAATTTAATCTCAGTAAGCAAGGCATGAAGTCATTGAGTCTTTCATAGGGGGACTAAAAATTGACTTACCCAGGAAAGAAGACACAAAGTTCCTGTTTAGAAAATTCCAAAAAAAATTATGTAAATACTCCACCCTGGAAGAGGTGGAAGCTAGCTCCTGACTCCTTAAGTGTGGGCTTTGCAGAGTGACTTCCATCCAAAGAGGACAGTATGGAAAGGGAGGGAGGGAAGTAACTTTACAGTGGAGAAATTTGACAAATACTGCCTTAGCCAGGTGATCAAGTTTCACATCAGTGGTGATTGGTCATGTGATTCAAATGACTCTCTACGGTCTTCCTCCTAGATACCTATAACCCCAGTCTAATTATGAGAAAAGCACCAGACAAATCCCAGTCGAGGGACATTACACAAAAAAATACCTGACCAGTACTCCTCAAAACTGCCAAGGTCATGGGACACCTGGCTAGCTTAGTCAGTAGAACATGCAACTCTTGATCTCAGGGTTGTGAGTTCAAGCCCCACATAGGGCATGGAGCCTGCTTAAAAAACAAAACAAAATTGTCAGGGTCACCAAAAACTAGGAAAGTCTGAGAAATAATCACAGCTGAGAGGAGCCTAAGGAGCCATGATGACTATATGTTACATAGCCTGGATGGGATTCTATTAATAAGAAACACCAGGTTTCAGTTAACTCAAAATTCCCAAAGAAGCAGATAATACAAGTGAGACTGGAATTCCTCGAAGCTGCCCTTATTCTGAGAAAGCCTACTTCCAACATCACCCCCCCGCAACACACACACACATACATAGTTATCCCCTCTCATTTTGCTTTCACAGCCAAGGTTCTTATAAGGAAAGTACAGACTTACAGTCTCTACTTCACCTCTCATTCATTCTTCAAACAAGTGCAATCATGTGTCTACCCAACAATGACTCAAAGTCCAAATCCAGTGGGTCCTTCGCAGTCTCCACTTATGTAACCTGATAAAAACTGAAATTATCGATCACTCATTTCTATAAAATGCCCGGTTTCCTTACCACGGTCTCTCCTGTTCTTCTCTTAACTTTTCTTTTCCTTTGCTAATGTCGCAGGATATCTACCCTCTACTATTTTTATTTCTGCCTTTTTAAACTTGATAGAACTTGAGCTTCTTGGACTAGAGAAGGGTCACTTTAGTAACCTTTTAGTTATGCAAATATAGCATGAGTAGACACGCATTCTGGAATAAGGGACTTTTTTTTTTTTTTGTCTTAACAAAATTTGTCTCTCCCATTGGTGTGCAGAGCTGGTCATTGGGGAGGAGATGACTCAGTCCCTATAAGAAACCTAGGGCCTTAAGTTGCAGAGAAGACATCAGAGCCCCATACTCCAATCTCCATGATTTGAATGTAGGAAAACTTGTAAAGTGTCCATCAAGGAGTCCTGACCAAAGTCTGCTAGAAAGAGAATTGACCAAGTATTCCAAGAGCTGAATGCACCAGGAAAATAAGACATGTCAACACAAAGACTCTGCTGCCTGTGCAGGGCTTGGGGGTGGTATCCTCCCAATAACTGTCTGATTGCCACAGTCCTATGGAACCCAGGAATGCAAGCTCCCAGGGCACCAAAGCTAGGCAATCAGGTGGTGTCCTCTGGGTAGCAGTCATAAGAACCAGGGCACCAGACATAAAAACTAGGGTATCAGATACATGTAAAGCTTCCCTCCAGGAGACATTGGCACTCTGGAGCACAGCACAGGGAAAGCGTGAAGATAGAATCTCTGGAAACAATTATAGGCAGCCCCTAGACGGATGTTTAATTAGAAGCCTCCTTCCCCTCAGACTGCAGCCATAATGATTAGCTAGTTAATAGGTCTCCTTCACAGAAAGCCCAAGCTCCTGGGTCTGTTGCCTCTTGCTGTGCCATGGGGGTAGTACTGTTTAAAAAGCCTTTCTCCTTCCGTCCTGTGGGACCCACAAGCATAAGCCCCACTGGCCACCAGAGCCAGGTGATATAGAAGTGACCCATGGTAGCAGCTGCAAAAATTGGGATACCAGAAAGGGGTATGACCTCCTTTCTGGGTGGCACCAATTACTGCAGTCTCATGGGGGCAAGAACACAAGCTCCCCTGGGTTCCAGAGCCAGGTGACCAAGGCAGCCCCCGGGATGCAGCCACAAAAAAGCTCCTTTCCAGGAGATACAAATGCTCTAGAGCATGGCAAAGGGATAGGGCAAAGGTGGTACCTGCCAGAGTCTATCCCAGAGAATGTTCCGGAAGACTCCTACAAGTGTGTGTTAAATTAGATGCCTGCCCTTCAGGCAGATGCTTTAATATGAGCCTTCTTCACCTTAAGCCTGGGTACAACTGGCTGCCTCTGACCTGAGCCTGGAGCTGGATAAGTTTGAGTGTATAGGCACTTTAAGAGCTGTTTCTCACATCACTTCAGTCTTGTAGGTATTGAGACGTGAGCCTCCATTGGTTTTCAAAGTTAGATGTTTGGCAGCCCATCTCTTAGGGCAGGTCTTAAAAATTAAGTTGCCTGATACAGGGTGCAAACCCTTTGGTCTTTGAGGTGAAGAGGCTTTGAATTTTCCAGGCTTTGAGTTTTCTCCTGGTTGTGGGTCAACATGCCAAGGGTGGAGGGATTTATGGCGAGATTCTGTGCCAGGCTTTCCTGTCTGCTTCAATGTGGTCTTCTCCTCATTTGCCCAAAATGTAATCATCACTCAGCTACACTTTAGTTTTTTTTAAGGGAAATTGTTCCATATGTAGTGTGTCTGTGGGAGGAGATGAGTTCAGGATCTTCCTACATTGATATCATGAACTGGAACCAGAAGCCAATTCTGAGGAGGAGGGAACTCTTCCAAACTTATTTTATAAATCCAGCATTACCTTGACATCAAAACCAGACAAGGACCACAAGAACATGAACATAGATGTGAAAATTCTTAACAATATATTAGCTAACCAAATTCAACAATACATTAATAGGATCACAAGCCCTACCCTGATCAGTGTAATTTATTCCAGGGATGTAACAATGGTTTATCATCTGTAAATCCGTCAGCATGATACATCACAATAACAAAATGAAAGACAAAAATCAAATGATTATCTTAATGGATGTAGAAAAAACACTTGACAAAATTCAATATCCATTTATGATAAAACTCTCTACAAAGTAGGTACAGAGGGAATGTACCACAACATAATAAAGGCATATATGATAAACCAACAGCTAATATCATACTCAATGGTGGTAAGCTTAAAGCTTTTCCTCTAGGATCAGAAATAAGACAAGGATGCCTGCTCTCCTCATTTTTACTTAACGTAGTATGAGAAGTCCTTGTCAGAGCAGTTAAGAAAAAGAAAAGGCATCCAAATTGGAAAAGCAGAAGTAAAACCATCACTAATTGCAGATGACATGATATTATATATAGAAAACACCAAAGATTCCATCAAAACACTGATAAAACTAATAAGTAAACTCTAAAGTTGTACGATACAAAATCAATACACAAAAATCTGTTGCATTTCTATACACAAATAATAAGCTATTAAAAAGAGAAATTAAGAAAACAATCCCATCTGCAATTGCATCAAAAAGAATAAAATACCAGGAATAAATGTAACTAAGGAGGTGAAAGACCTGTATATTGGAAACCACAGGACAATAATGAAAGAAATTGAAGAAGGCACAAAGAATGGAAAAATATTCTGTGCTCATGGATTGGAAGAATCAGTATTGTTAAAATGTCCATACTAATCAAAGCAATCTACATATTCAGTGCAATCCCTATCAAAATTCCAGTGGTGTTCTTCACAGAAATAGAACAAATAATCTTGAAATTTGTATAGGAACCACAAAAGACCCTGAATAGGGGCACCTGGGTATCTCAGTCAGTTAATTGTTTGACTCTGGATTTCAGCTCAGGTCATAAACTCAGGGTTGTGAGTTCAAGCCCTGAGTCAGGCTCTGCACTGGGCATGGAGCCAGTTTAACATTCTCTTGGGGGGCCTGGGTGGCTCAGTCAGTTAAGCGTCTGCCTTCAGCTCAGGTCATGATCTCTGGGTCCTGGGATCAGGCCCCGAATCAGGCTTCCTACTCCGTGGGGAGTCTGCTTCTTTCTCTCTCTCCCCTTCTGCCCCTCCCTACTGATTGTTCTCTTTCTCTCTCAAATAAATAAATAAAATCTTAAAAAAAAAAATCTCTCTCTCCCTCTCCCTCTGCCCCTTGCTACTCCCTCTCTCTCCCTCTACTAAAAAAAAAAAAAAAAAAAAAAGAGAGAGAAAGAAAGAAGGAAAGAAAGAAAGAAAGAAAGAAAGAAAGAAAGAAAGGGCCCTGAATAGCCAAAACAATCTTGGGAAAGCACAAAGTTGGAGGCCTCATGCTCCCTGATCTCAAACTATATTACAAAGCTATAGCAATTAAAACAGTATGGTACTGACATAAAAAACAGACACACAGATCAACAGAACAGAATAAGGAGCTTAGAAATAAACCCACACATATATGGTCAATTAATTTATTACAAAGAAGTCAAGAATATACAATGGGGAGAGGACAGTCTCTTCAATAAATGGTGTTGGGAGAAGTGGACAGGCCACATTCAACAGCAGGAAACTGGACCACTATCTTACACCACACACAAAAACGTCAACTGAAAATGGATTAAAGACTTGAACTTAAGACCTGAAACCATAAAACTCCTAGAAGAAAACATAGGCAGTAAACTCCTTGACATAGATCTTGATGATGATTTTATTTAAAACTGACTCCAAAAGCAAAAGCAACAAAAGCAAAAATAAACAAGTGGAACTACATCAAATTAAAAAGCTTCTGTACAGCAAAGGAAACCATCAACAGAATGAAAACACAACCTATTGAATGGAGAAAATGTTTATAAATTCTATATCTGATAAGAGGCTAATATCCAAAATACATAAAGAACTCACAAATAATAGCAAAAAATTTCAATCCAATTAAAAAATCGGCAGAATATCTGAATACATTTTTCCAGAGAAGACATGGATGACCAGCAAGTAGATGAAAAGATGCTCAACATCACTAATCATCAAGAAAATGCAAATCAAAACCACAGTGAGATATCGCTTCACAATTGTTAGAATAGCTATTACCAGAAAGACAAGAAATAACAAGTGTTGGCAAAGATGTGGAGAAAAGGGAATCCTTGTGTGCTATTGGTGGGACTGAAAATGGGTGCAGCCACTATGAAAAACAGTATGGAGGTGTCTCAAAAAGTTAAAAATAGAACTATCTATCATACAATCCAGTAATTCCACTTCTGGGTATTTATCTGAAGAAAAGCACCAACTTTAAAAGATATATGCACCCCCATGTAATCTGTAGCAGTATTTACAATAGCCAAGTTATGGAAACAACGTAAGGGTCTACTGATGAAGGAATGGATGGAGAAATTGTGGTGTATATATTCATACACAATGAAATATTATTCTGCCATAAAAAAGAATGAAATCTTGCCATTTGTGACAGTATGGAGGGACCTCAAGTATATCATGCTAAGTAAGGTTAAGTCAAGCAGAGAAAGAAAAATACCATATGATCCTTCTTATATGTGGTATCTAAACAACAACAACAACAACAACAACAACACCCCAAACAAGCACAGAGATATAGAGAACAGATTGGTGGTTGCCAGAGGTAGGAGGGCATGAGGTCAGAAAAAGGGGTGACTGGGGTCAAGAGGTAGAAAAAAATTTTTTAATAATAACAGAATACTATTCCAAGCTAATGGTACAACACAATCCCAGACAGAAGTGGAGGAGGGCAGATGCAGAGCCAGAGTGAATCAAGCAGTGTGTAGTCTGGTGATGGGCTTTGATATGGAGGTCGAGCTTCCAAATGACCATTTTAAATCACTGCAGAGCCTGGTCAAAGAGTTGGGAGCAAGAAAACAGCATTGGTTGCAGTGTCAGGAATGCTTTGGAGAAAGTTTTTGCTGGAGACCATCAGGGGTAAAAAGATTTAAGTTTAGCTGGGGTCCTGTGTTAGCCAGATGGTTCCAACCGCTGGTGAGAAATTTGTCTCATGTTTTGTCATTTGGCAGCAATGGTGGAGCTGATCTCAATCATTAGGGGGAAAACTCATAACTCTCCTGATCTGGTGGGAGGTTTGGGAAATGCCAGGAAAGTTAGAAGGCTGACACCCATGGTGGAGAAGCAATGTCCAATAGCATGTTTGTCTTTCTCTCTCTTTTTTTTTTCTTTCAAACTACAACCAGATAAATAGAGAACCCACAATGAAATATCTAAGACATACCAGGGCAATCTGTTTTACTGCTGGAAGATCAAGAATGCAAAAGGAGGAGGCCTGAACCAGAAAATTGGTGAAAAAATAAACGAAAGAATTTATTCTCAGCCTACCTCCTGGACTCTTTTCTTTCTCCTTGAGAATAATGTTCTACAAAGGAAGTGACTGATAAGTGCTAATTGAGCAGTACTTTGAGTATCTATTTGGTGTAAATAGTTCAAAAGGAGCAGAGATCACAGTGAGAACTACTGAGGGAATAGTGACTGGAACTTGGTCTTCAAGGATGGGTAGGATTCCCACTAAGTGGAAAGGAGAGAAACAGGTGAGGCTTGCCATGTGGTGGATGATGCCATGTAGAAAGGAAGCAGAAAGCACAAGGGCATTATTACTCCTACTTTTAGAAGATGAGAAAAGGCTCAGATAGACTAAGTAAGTTGTCTAAGGATACACAGCTCATATGTTACTTTACTGGAAATTAAAGTAAAGCTACTAGATGCAAAAGCCCACGTTTCTTCCCTCAGAAAAAGAGAAAAAAGAAAAAAGCACTGGTGTCTCCCGACACTACCCCAGGCACTGAATTCTCTTTTTGGGTCTTGGGTCTCAGCTATTAACTCTGCAGGTAGGCATCTCTCTGGCTTGCTGGCAACTCTGGCTGTCTGACCCACCTCTGGGAACTGCAACCCTGCAGAAAGACACAGATAAGTTGAAAAGCAAAAGCAGAAAAAGTAGCTATAACCCTAATACCCAATCTGTGGTACTACTGTCCTCTGTCAGACCAGCAAGGGCATCCCAACATCATCCCTCAAACTGCAGGACCAGTCTTCAATGGTGATACCCTGTGGACTCAAACAAAGGCAATAGACTCACCCGATTCCAGTGCTCTCTCCACTTGATGCCTGAAAGAGGACAGACCCACAAAGCTCCCCACTCTTGGGTTGAATCTGTACCTGCCATTATTGGAAATTACTGAAGAAGAAAAGTATGGCAACTGCTTACTAACATGGACTCAATTTATTAAACAAAACGTGATCATATTTGTAAATTTGTGAAGGTCACACCAGTCACACAAATTTTGCTCTTTCTGCCTAACACATAAATATTGCAATTTTTGAAGATTTTGTGCTTCACCTAGATTAAGTCCATCCAATCTGTCACTTTATTATCTCCACGTTATACTACTCTGAAAAAAAAAAAGTATATTTTGTATTGAGAAAAAGAAAAGCACCTCTTCACCTCCAGGAATTGGCCTGGTACCATCAGCTGGACCTTGGGGCTCTCCTGTTGAACATCAACAATTTCATAGAACCAGCATCAGACAAGGCTGCTTTGTGACCATGATGGGTCAGGACAATAAAAAAAAGGCCACTCCATCGTCATATCTGCACACAAACATAACATAAACATTGTGCAAGCCACAGAAATTAACTAACATCCTTCTAACCTGCCTGGTAAGAGTGACTGATGCTTCTTTGCCAATTATAGCCTATCCTCCACCTAGTCTTCTCTCCTTTTAGGTAAGATGTATTAAGATACCCAATCATAAAATGACCTGTCTCCTGACAACATCCAATCCTAAGCACAGCCCCACTTCCTCAAACACTCCCCAAATCACTTAACACAAACCCAAATCCTATAATATGGAGACACCCCACAGTTGCCCATGGTATGCATTCTTCCTTTCTGCCATGAGTACTAAGCCCAGTTTGTTCACTCACAAGTATGTTTCTGGTGGTCTTTGGCTGGACGGCATTGGCAGTATTTTCTCCTATAGCTAAGTAAATTACTAAATACATATGTACTATTACTTATGTGATTATGTGACTTTAAGAATGATAGGAAGTCACATGAACACCTGATGTACATTGATATATATCCAGCATTTACCAACTAATTAAGCACTACTTTTTATCATTTCACTGCATTTTAAAATATTATTTATTATATATTAAATATTTATGCTCACCAATGGATTCTCCTGGATCTATCCAGACAGAAGGAAGTTTTGGTTTGCTTGTTTTAAAGGAGAGTTCTAAATAGGTGTGTAGCTCAAATATCAGCTCCCTGCCTTACTTAGGAAGCATGAGCTCATGGGTGACATTTATAGCATGTAGTATAGGATGGACACAGCACCTTATACAGTTAGAAGACTCGGATGCTGGACTCATCCTGCAGAGGCAGGAGCCCACAGTTCCTTTTAGAGGATTTGTGCTTGTGTTATGTCAACTCCTTCTCTGTTTTCTCCCAGCTAGGTAAAGTCTAGAGACAACATCTTTGTTCAGGTGGATTTTTTGTGGAAATTGGAGAAGGGACAAGTTTCACTGCCTGAGTTCATTCCATAAATTGTGGGAGAGTCTTTGGGTTTTCAGAGGCTACAGAATTAGCCATGTATTTTGATCAAATTTTATCTAGATCTTGAGAGGAAAGAGAAGCTTTCTGTTGACATCTGGGTTGTACACATAATTTGAAAAATAAGTTGAGACTTTGTGAACTATAGTGGAGGATGGAAGTGGCTGTAACTACACTATGAACTTTTTAAAAAAATTTAAATTCAATTAATTAACATATAATGTAGTATTTGTTTCCGGGGTTACACTATGGACTTTTTGAGGGTGGACTGTTCTTTCCAATCCTTGCTACTCAAAGTGGGGTTCAAGGTACAGCAGCATTGGCATCACTTAGAAGCTGATTAGAAACACGAATTCCAGTCAACCCCAGAATCAACCCTGCACAAACCCCAGACCTACTGAATGAGAATCTGCATTTGAATAAAGCTCTTCATTGTTTGTAAGCACAATGAGAAGAACTGAGTCTGGTACTATATATACCTCACTCATACTTGAAGGAGAGAAAGGACAGAAAGAAGGAAGGCAGGCAATCTTATTTTGAAAGCTCTTATGCTAGGTTATCAATAAATGACTATTTGAGATCTTTAAACATGAGATAATAAGGAAAATATTTTAAATTAAAATTCGTAAGTGTTACATAGTCCATGATACACTCTTTTTGTTTGTTTCATTTGTTCTCCAATAGCTCATATTATTGTCACAAAATTTCTCCCAACTAATTTTTTTTAACATAAGTGCTATTATGGATCTTTTTCTATTACTTACTTAATTTGACATTAAAAATGCTGCCAACTTTGACCTAAAAAAAAATAAGGGCATCAATATTCTCTCTTTCTTAGCTACTGAGATCAGCACTGCAGTTTTTACATACTATTGCCCTTTGATTTATTTATGTTTTTAAGGTGTTGTTGTTAATATTCTCCACCGGAGTTGGGCACCAACTTTCATTCATTTTGTTTTGGTAGGAAGTAAGTTGTCAAAAATAAACTGTATTAAGTAATATTCACTTTATAATTTTGGCTCCCTTAACATTGCGAAGTAAAATTATAAGTACCCTTCAAAATTGTTTTCAGTCTTTGGTAAAATTTGAGAAATGCTAGAGGTCACAATGACATTTGATAATGAATCTTGTGCCGAACTAATCCTGTTGATATAAGTACTCTGAGAATTCTAAGTGCTGTGCTGGCTCTCATCCTCCTTACCAAAGATAAGAGAATGTTGGAAGTGCTCACACTCCAGCGACCTCGAGAACACAATAAACAGAGAGCACTAGCCTGCTGGGGTAAAGATTTACTTAAATTTAATTGCACTTCTTCTCAATGTTTGCTGGAGAGCAAGAAGTTCCCCAAGATATTCAACTATTAACTACAATGTTTTTGTTTATTTCCAGAAAATCAAAGATTATGTGAGGACCACACATCTTAGAAATAATATTTATTATAGGGAAATTATATTTTTTTCACTGAATCTATAGGATATTTATTATTTAAATGTTTGTTATTTAAATCATTAAACTGATAGACTGTTTAGTTTTTTTTTTTAAGATTTTATTTATTTATTCGACAGAGATAGAGGCAGCCAGCGAGAGAGGGAACACAAGCAGGGGGAGTGGGAGAGGAAGAAGCAGGCTCATAGTGGAAGAGCCTGATGTGGGGCTCGATCCCAGATCGCCGGGATCACGCCCTGAGCCGAAGGCAGACACCCAACTGCTGTGCCACCCAGGCGCCCCGACTGTTTAGTATTTAAATTTAAATTGTTCAGCATTCTATAAATGAACCCACCAGACGTGTACAGATTACCCTGCCTCAATATTTCGTGCGAAGAATCTCATTAGTCAGACTCCAGCCTTAGTTTTCCACCAGCAGGCTGCTCAAAATAAAGGGGGCCCCGAATAGATACAATTCCAAGCGCACCAGAAAGCCTCGTTCTTCCACAGAACCATAATTAGGCAATTGTTATTTATCATTAACTTTTAAAGACTTTCCTTCCCTACAATTAAATAATATTTTTAAACACAAGTTTGAAAATAATGTGTTCCTGGAGGGAGAGGGAGAGAGAGGTTAAAAAGTACAGCATAAAGTAAGTGTTTCCAATGTTTCAGAACAAAGTTTTAAATCCAATGTTCTAAAGCCAGGGAGGGGTGTTTGTTCCTTTTTGGGCAATGAATCCAAAAAGGGTCCAGCAGAGGATTTTGCTCATTATTTTCCTGTTAAAAGCTCATATTCTTTATATTAAGCTACTGTTAAAACAACCATTGGGAGCACACATTCATATGGTTTTATCTTTAGTAAACTTTTTATTGATGTATAGCATCCAGAAGTTTGTACAAATCACATGAATTTTACCAAATGAACTCACCCATGTAACCAGCACTGAGATCAAGAGACAGAACATTGCCAGAATCCCAGAAGCTTCCATTCTGCCCCCTCCCCATCATTACCCAGACCCTGTCCCTCTCCAAGGTAACTGTTAACATCATAGATTAGTTTTGCCTGTTTTTGAAATTTATGTAAATGGAATTGTAAGGTATTAACTCTTTGTATCTGTCGTCTTTCACTCAACAATAACATGAGTTCATGTGATTCATCCATAGCATTCCTTGTAACTGTAGTTCATACATTCTCATTGCTGTGTAGTATTCCATTGTGGGACTAGAGAGGGAATGGGTTTTCCATTCTAGTACTGATGACATTTGGGTTGTTTCCAGTTTGGGGCTATTATGAATCATGCTGCCATGTATATGGTTTCAAAGCCAAAGCAATATAATCAGTTCGACTAAGGAAAAGTTTGTCAGATACTTTCCTTTTCATCGTTATTTTCCTCTTAAAAAATGAAGCTATTGGATTAGAGCAGAGTTGAACCTTAGAGACTAACATTCTATAATCCTACAATATCTTACTAATACTTTCTTCTTTTCATAAAAAGGAGTCACTTTATCAACTGCATTAGTTTCTATTGCTGCTGTAAGAAATTACCACAAATTTGGTGACTTAAAGCAACACGAATTTATTCTGTTATAGTTCTGGAGGTCGGAAGTCCGGAATGGTCTTCAGGAGCTAAAATCAAAGCATTGGCGAGGCTGCATTCCTTCTGGAAGTTCTAGGAGAGACTGTTCCTTGCCTTTTCCAGCCTCTAGAGGCTGCCCATGTTCTTCATCTCACAGCCTCCAACCAGTAATCCCATCCCTACCATCTGTGCCTCTGGTCACATCTCGTGCCTCTTTTCCTAGATAGATCCTCCTCGATGTATGATGAGGTTAAGTCCTGATAAGCCCCAACCCCCATCATAAATTGAAAATAACATAAGTTTAAGGAGGGCACATATTGCATGGTGCACTGGGTGTTATACACAAATAATGATACATGGAACATTACATCAAAAACTAAGGATATACTGTATGGTGACTAACATAATAAAAAATTATTATTAAAAAAAAGAAAATAACATAAGTCAAAAATGCATTTAATACACCTAACCTATGGCACATCGTATCTCAGTCTAGCCTACCCTGAATGTGCTCAGAACACCAACAGTAGTCTACAGCTGAGTAAAATCATCTCATACAAAGCCTATTTTATAATAAAGTGGTGAATTTCTCATGTAATTTATTGAATACTATACTGAAAGTGAGAAACAGAATGGCTGAATGGGTACAAAATGGTTATAAGTCTATCAGTTGTTTACCCTTGTGATCACGTGGCTGACTGGGAGCTGGGCTGCCACTGCCCAGCATCACAAGAGAGTATCATACTGCTTGTTGCTAGCCTGGGAAAAGATCAAAATTCAGAATTCGAAGCACAGTTTATACTGAATGTATATTGCTTTCACACCATTGTAAGGCTGAAAAATTGTAAGTTGAACCACTGTGAGTCAGGGACCATCTGTAATATGAAAACTCTTTTGATTATACTGGATGCATCTGCATAATCCTGTATAATCAAGATCCTTAACTTAATCACATCTGCAAAGTTCCTTTTGCTATGTAAAGTAACATTCACAGATTGCAGAGATTAGGACATAGACACCTTTGGAGGGCCATTATCAGCCTATCACAACAACCATCTGAAATTACGTTCAGCTCCCCATTCCCCAGTACATTTTGCTCTTCCCACCTCACTGAAGGAAAGCAGAAATTCAATGTCTTTTATTCCATGATCTCAGCTCAAAACCATTTGTAATGTAAATTCCTGGAGAGTAGAGTGACCAGTTGTATTGTGTTTCTGCACCAACCCAATAATCTCTGATGCTTAGTGGGTATTCAGTGACTATTGGTTGGTTGAATGAATTCATGAAGGACTATTCCCTACATTCTTACATTTCCCAGGTAGGTGAGAAGGAGCCATGTTACACTCGCGGACCTGGGGATGGGTTCCTGCAGCTGTGGTTTTACTCCGTATGCTGGTCTTAACCTCCATTTCCTCATCTGATAAATGAGGTGGCTGGCACAGGTAATATCTAAAGTACCTGGCCACCACTAGTATTCATTTTAAGTGGAAACAATACTGACGATATATTGTAAAGTAAAAAGGGGAGAATTCAAATTTCTGTAAATGGTATGATTTAAATTGACTGTAGAACTATGTACCATACTAACATAAATGATAATAAAAGGGGAAACTGGGTTTGGAGTATATGGGCACAGCACTATCTTCACAATATTTCAATAAATTTAAACTGTTAAAAGTTTATTTTTTAAAAGTTATTTGATGATGAGATTGGATTATAAACTCCTTGAGGGCAAGGACCATGTTCTGCCTCATGTTTGTTTACATAAAGCCTAAGACAGTGCTTCGATAGAGCAACTAATAAGTTTTGAAGTGTAAGAGAAAGTATTTTTGTGGATTTAAGATTACTATAGACACAGTATCTAATAGTCATTAGAACCATGAAGTAAGCTTTGTTGTATGTAAAGGCCTACTAGGCTTGATGAAATCACTGGTCACAAAGGAATGGGGTCAGGAAGTAAGTTTCAAAGTTTATAGCTTTTAAAGGGATGCATCAGAATGAAGAGTGAAGAAGCCCAGAAACGATACGTGTAATTTGGACAAGCATGTTTAGTTATTTTATATTTGAAAAAAATTTTTAATCCTGTATCCAGGATTCTCAGTAGGTATGGAGATGGATGTTGGAGTGTATATGGAGTATACACATCCCAATGTGGGCACATATACAAAACTGATTGAAAAATATGATATAATCATGTGTGTGGATATTTAAAGTTTGAGAAACAGTGGACTAAATCACTGGGTTTCCCATTAAAATCACCGTCTTATTACAGAAATAAAGCTACTCATTAAACATCAATTACCATGAACATCATTGTCTCCAAATCCACCGATTAGCTCTAAACTGCTTACATAATTCTAACTCCAAACAATTATCTGTATAAAAGCTTAGGTGATGATGGGGAAAAAATGCATAGAAAAAGTTACACTAAGGAAACATTAAAAAAAATTAATCATGGTCATTTTTATGAGGCTAGACCATGGATCCCATTTCTTTCTCTTTTATTTTAGTAAGCAGGTTTTGCTTCTATGATGAAAATAAAATTAACATTTTTAAAGTATTTTTAAGAGTCTACATAAAAAGATTTTTTGTTGGCTTGTACTTTAAGCAATTAATACTACAAATATTCTATATGCTTATGAACACGTGTAATTGGAATTATCCAAAGTGTTTAAAGACTTCTTGATTTCCCCTTCACCCCCCCTTAAGACATATTCCTTCTTTGGTCTTCCCCATCTCAGGATATAAGACCATCCTTCCATTTATTCAAGCCAAAATCATAGAAAATCATCATTTATCAGGCTTTTTTCTTTACCTTCTCATGAATCCATCAATAACCACTGTCAACTCTACTTCTAAAATATACCCTGAATCTATTCATTTCTCTCCATCTCTACTGTTATCACTCTAGTCTGAACCAGCATTTTACAAAAACTGTGAGTTGCACCCCATTGATGAGTTATGAAATCAGCTTAGTGGGTGACAATCAGTATTTCTTTTACGGTGAAATCGAATAGCAGATCTCTGAGTGCATCACTCATGGTTAAGGGGATTGTCTTAAAATTTTTGTTTATGCATATGTGTTTATGTACTGAGTCACCACATAAAATATGTGTCTTCTTGGGTATTGTGCTAAAAAACGTTTGAAAGCCTGCATGTAAGCCCACATTATTTTCCCCCTGGACTGCTTAAAACCTGGAATGCTTATTCTAAGCATGATGAGAAGCCAAAACCTTACAAGGGCCTAACAACCCAATGTGATCTGTGCCTTCTTACCTCTCGGACCACATTGTCTCTCTCTCCTCCCCTCACTAACCATACTCCAGTCACAGGGGCTTCCTTTATGTGAAACACACCAAAGTATCTCTACCTTGGGGACTTTGCATGTGCTAGTTCCCCTGCCTACCACGCTCATTACAATGCTTGCAGGTTCCACCTAGTCTAAGTGCAAGGGTCATCTTCACAAAGTGGCCTTTCTAAAATGCCTCCCAATCCCCACAGGTCTTTTTCTTTCTCCTCACTTATTATTACCGGAAATTACCTTTTATATTTCTTTCTTTCTTTTTTCCAGGCTTGTTTACTGTTGTTCTCCAGTGGCTAGAATGTCAGTTCTAGAGAGCAGAGCCTTCCTTGTCTACCTTCTTCACTGATGTCCTCCAGAGGCTAAAATAGAGCCTGGCACAAAGTAAGTGCTGACTAGATGTTTTTTGATTGCGTGATTTACTATATGTGAAACGCTATGCTAGATCTGGGATCAAGGAGAAAAGACACACGCACAGAGTCACTTGACATATATATGCTTTCCTGCTCCTTACCTCTCCCTTCCAGCTCCCTGTGGAGAAGGACTTGACAGTTTTGTCCACCATTTATACCCTGTGCTTGCATGGTACCTGGTACCTAAAGCGTCAATGTTTTTAAAGTGAATGACTGATTCCATGAATTTGTGGTGGCTCCAATTACACAGAGGTTGAATGATTTTCCAGCAGGTTTCTGGAGCCTGAGTTAAACGTACAAAATGTAGGCATTTGGTTAGATCTGGAATAAGGATATTTAAGAGTTGAAGCTAATGCCATGAAAGGGATGGACCATGGATAGTAGACTTCTTTTTGGCTTCACATTTTTAATACACAGCTTAAATGCCTTTCTAAAGAGAATAGTCCAAAGTTATAAAAGTTTTTAGTTCAGTCATTTTAAAGAACAAAATTAATATACTGGCACATCCATTTTCTCACTCCATTCTTTAGAACATAAATCCCAATTAGCATTTATTTTTACTCAGAATGCTAAGGAATCATTCACATTTTCCCCTAGAGCAGTGCAGATTTACTTAGTTCATTACTTTTCTTCATGACATGGTGTCTTAGAGAGTCCATCTACTGACTGTGAAAACCCGGAGTGGATCTTTACTATAGATAACTCCATTATCAGTCAGCCAAAGACCAATAAAGTTATAGGAAACAACTAAGTGTACCACTCAAGTCACAGACAACAAACGGCAGAATAGCTTCCCCATCCCAGTTCATCCTGGCCTTGATTTTGTACAGAGCCCACCAGATAACCCTAGCAGGCCACGTTTAGAGTCACTAAGAATACAGAAATCTTAATGGAAAGTCTGATTACCCAGTACTGAGTCAACCAAAGTAATTGACCCATTAGTGGTAGACTGGCTTCTCAAGATAATTAGAGGATTCAGAGTTTTTGTTTTGGTGAGAAAGGAATAAATAACTTACTATTTACATTTTCATTAGTCATCCCCTTTCCTTTCTGACTGTATTTTCTTGTGGGAAATAAAGAAAATCGGTTCCATTTTTGGATACCATGATCAAGATGTTTATATCTTTCAAAGGTTAACACTAGGAAGAGTATTAAAAAAATCAACTTGGCTTCAAGTATAGTGAGAAAGTACATCATTAAAACTTTATCTCTTTCCCCGAAGAATCTTGAAGCACTCAGCAAATATTACACTCAGACTCTTTTGGCTACGTTCATCGATTGCAAGTGATACCATCTCCTCTTGCAAAGTGAGGAAGATGGAGTCATAAACAAGGGGACTTACTCAAGGGCACATAGTCACAATCAAAGTTAAGCCACCTCCAAAAACTTAACTGAAACCAATATTCTAGAATTGCTGGCTGACAGGGATTATGCTCATAACTTGCCATAACCCAGGCTATACCCCAACATTGATTCTAATTACTCTTATCATAGAATAATGGAACTTGAAAGGAAAGGGGCCTTCAATTCACCCAGTTGAACTCCTCACCTTACAGATGAGAAAACATGCCAAGAAGGTGAAAACACTTGCCTAAACTGGTCACTAGTAAGTAGTGAGCCAGAACTGGACACCAGGTTTTCAGACTCCCAGATGAAGTTTTTCTACCGTGTTACTCAAAATAACAAAGTCTGTGCAGAAGCCTGAGGAGTGCTGAGCTCCCACTACTTGCCCCAGCCAGGGGGGATGGCTGAACTAATTTCTTTGAGTGAAAACATAACAGCTTGGCTATGGCCATAGAGGCTTCTTCAGGACAGAAAGTTCTAAGGTCCAGGCTCAGCCAAGAATGAATTTATTTACCATGGTTGCTCCAGGAACTCACTTGGCAATCTAGCCAGTGCTTAATAAATATTAACATGATTTGGGGTGCCCAGGTGGCTCAGTTGGTTAAGTGTCCGACTCTTGATTTTGGCTCAGGTCATGATCTCGGGGTTATGAGATCGAGCCCTGTGTTGGGTTCCACACTCAGCCTGGAGTCTGCTTGTCCCTCTGCCTCTGCTCCTCCCTCTGCTCTCTCTCTCAAATAAATAAATAAATAAATAAAATCTTTAGAAATATATATATATAGTAACATAATTTAATGAATATATTCTTCTCAACTGTACCTGTACATGTTTGCTTTGTTTTTAGTGGACAAAAAAAAAAAAAAATCAATTCTCTTAATATGTCTTGAGAATAAAGTAGGTGACAGATCTGTGAGAGGCAAGGGCTTCCAGGCTTGAGGTGTAGCAAGTCTAAGGGCATGCAGCTTGGATGAACAGGAGCAGATAGTAGCATCCACCTGCTGAAAATTGGCTGGATAGGATGGGGTAAAATCACTGAAACCTTTAAATTTGGTTGGTGGAGTTTAGACTTGGGAGTAGAGTATTCTACTCAGAATATTCAGAAATTCTGAGCAGGGCTGTGACACATTGAGGACGTGTTTGAAAATGAGTCAGTCAGTAGCATGTGTGACAGATGGGCAGGGAGAGAGTATGTAGTGGGAGAGACCAATTAAGAGACTGTATGGCAGTCCAAGAGGGAACGTTTTAGAGTGCTTTTCCATGTCACCTTCCTAGCAATTCAGACACAGAAACTGAAGACCTAACACATTCATGGCAGCCTCCCTGCATGTGCTGCAGGTTACACAGGCTTCTGCTCTCTGCTTTGAACTTTGCCCCCCCCAACCCCGTTATTCAATGACCACCTCACCTAGGCAGTCATACCCCCACAAGGCTGAAGCCCTCTCCATCTGCAGCAGCCTCTTGCGGCAGCCTCCACTCCCAGACCTGCAGCCAGATTCCCTGGAAGTGTGTTATTTTCAGGGCATCATCTCTAGACCTTACCAAAACTCTTTGACTAGAGAAGGCTGGGCTGACACCATGGGCAGCACTGAGTCATGAGGACAGAGAGCAGACCTGAATGGTCTGTGGGGAAACTATGGGTCAGTTACAGTCAGGAACCTGGAATACACAGATACGAGGGGTCAAGGCAAGACCAGTTTAGAAATGAGAGAAGCAGTGGAAGCCACAACAGTGAGGCACTTTGAGAGAAACTTTTTCCTTCCCCAGAATGAATTCTTCACATGGCAGTTATGTTAGAAGTCTACCACAGTCTCCCTCCAACTACTGTACCTTACCTTTTCTCATTTATAGAAAAATGCCTGAGACTCTTACTTCCCTCTTTCCTCTCGTCCACAGCATCCCCTTAAGAGCTGCCACCATTCTCCAACTTCCTGCTGAGTCCTCGGCTCCCCGTGTTCTGACATCACATCCAGTGGCATCTGTCACCTCTCAGTTCCACAGCCTTACTCATGAGTTATATTCAGTTTTTCTAATTCCTTCTGCTTTTCCCTTTGCAATATTTAGCAGATCTGGCCCTTTTGTTTATCTTCCTTGTCCAAGGCCACGCATCAGGCTTAACTACTTTGCAGTTGCTTAGCCTATTTCTCCATCACTAGCCTATTTCTGTACTCCCATTCATCTGACACTGAGGATCTCCCTCAGATGCCATTCCAATCACATTACTAAGCGTTAAAGCTACACTTGCTCTGTTCTAGTTGCTCTGTTTCAAGTTAAAGCTCTTACTCATAGGATGGGAGAGTTGGAAGGAACGTCAGAGACACTTCAAACATAATTTTACAGATAACAGAACTAAGACTCACAGAGATTAAGATACTTCTTCACAGGTACATTCCGCTCTTGGGCACCTCACTCTTTGCAAGCTGCTCTTTTCTAATTTACAATTCAAACAAAATCCTGCCCTCTTGTACCGTACCCATTCATACATCCTTTCTGTCCACAGCACAGTTTATTTTTATTTTTTTTAAGATTTTATTTATTTATTTGACAGAGAAAGAGAGAGACCATAAGCAGGGAGAACAGCAGGCAGAGGGAGAAGGAGCCTCCCCCCTGTGCAAGGAGCCCAATGAGGGACTTGATCCCAGGACCCTGGGATCATGACCCGAACCAAGGCAGACATTTAACCGACTGAGCCACCCAGGCGTCCCCACAGTATACTTTTTTTTTAATTTTTTCTAAAGATTTTTTTATTTATTTGAGAGTGAGAGAGAGCACACAAGAGCGGGAGGCAGGGGCAAAGGGAGAGAGAGAAGCAGACTTGCCGCCGAGCAGGGAGCCTGACACAGGGCTCGATCCCAGGACCCTGAGATCACCACCTCAGTGGAAGGCAGACACCCAACCAAGGCACCCAGGTGCCCCCACAGTATACTTTTAAAACTGCTCATTTCATCTTCTAAAACCTCTCGTGATAAGCCTGACGACAAAAATTATTCCACAAAGCATAACTGTTGGGCATAGCTGGGTTTTTGGTAACTCCAACAGACCAAGACTTGCGGTCTTCCACAGACTCAGGCAGCCCACCAGAATCACTGCTCCATGGGGGTGCCCCCTCATTCCTGCCTCTGCATGGAGGCATCTGTCAGCAGTGGGTGACACACTGCCCAAATAGACAGATGGTAAATAGAGTCACACACCATACCTGCATATATACACATATAAAGACAAATACCATATGATTTCACTCATATGTGGAATTTAACAAATAAAACAACTGGTTATGGGGGGGGATGGGTTAAATGGGTGGTAGGGATTAAGGAGGGCACTTGTGATGAGCACTGGGTGCTGTATATAAGTGATGAATCACTAAATTCTATACCAGAAACCAATATTGTACTGCATGTTAACTAACTTGAATTTAAACAAAAAATTGAAGAAAAAAAGCATATATAATGAATGTTTATATCACATTTTAATAAATTCTTGTAATGTGTACAGGAATTCATTATATTCATTTTTGATAAGTTCATGTCACCCAAAAAGCAATGTTTACCTACGTAGCATTTTCTACTTTGTTTTTCCTATTCTCTGAAGTCTTTTATCTTTTCTTTTGTCATTCTTCCCAAATTTCCAGCTATCCTTGAACTTTATCCTCCATAGAAATGCAGCCCATCATCCATATTACCTTTCATTTCTCCCTACAAGTCCCCTTCTTTGAAAGTGCTGCTCAGGTAATTTCTGGAATGGTATAATCAATGATTTGGTAAGATGACAAGACTAGATGTGGCAGAATTTAGCTGGAGGTAGATGAAATGAGGAAGGGGCTATTTAGCCATCGGGGGAGTCAGACTCCAAGCCTAGGAGCACTGTGCCATAAGCAACAATGGGCTATTCGAGCAGATGCGGTATACAGGCCTTATTTGAAGAGTGCAGTTTGTGAGAAGCATCTAGGAACAGATTATCGGTTACTAGAATGGGGGAAAATTGCAAATTTGCCAACTTGCTTTTTTGTGCATGTTTAAGGACCATTGACAGGGAGGGAATGCAGTAAGTTAACTTTGATAAAGACTAGGAAATAAAGGGTGGCTCATCTTTGAGGCAGCCTGAGGTGTGAGAGAGAGCACCCATTTATACTTGCTTAGAGGGGTTCTGAATCCTTGTAATTTTACCTGTGGCCTATCTCCACTAACAGCTGTGGCTGCTATTTTAATTTTGAAATTCAGCTGTTCCTTTGCCAGTCTTGACACAACATTTTAGGCATGTTCTGAAGCATGACTCATGATACGCTCTCCAAAGGCCAAACCACTTCAGTATTCTATTCAATTAGCTTTCTGCTTCCTGATCTACTGGATATTCTGGGACCAAGATGCAAGATTAAGACCATGGGGAATTTGAGAAGGGAGGAATTCCAGCCAAGACATTAGGCAAAAAAACACTCAAGGCCACATGAGAAGCCTAAAGGACATGAGGAAGGAGATTAAAAACATAACTGCCAAAGTTTTACTTAATCTAAAAGAGCCCATTGATTAGATAGCACCATTCCTTCCATCAACAAACATGACTACAATGTTTGCTACGCCTCCTGGTTTGTTATAAGGCAGGGACCTCAGGGAGGGAAGGGAGGGAAGAGGGTAAACAAGCTCTATAAACATCTTGAAGAATAAATATTAGCTTTAGGATTCAAGAGCTAGGACAGATGATTTGATTTGAGGAAAGTAATTTTTATCATCTACTAATTTCTGTTAAAGCGTACACTTTGCAGACTCAAACTTTTGCACTAAGTAATTGTGATTTTATTAATTTTTTTTCACAAAATACAAAGCTTTGCACCACATTAGTGTTCTAACACAGGAAAATTTCAAGGTTTTCATTGGGAGGAGGGATGATTTATATATGTAGGATATTGATTTTACACACATTCTTAAAATTAATATTAAATAAAATTTGTCATGACAAAGGAATGCCAACCTTGTAGAACATGCAGATTATTGCTTAGAACTTGCATATCCTATAAACTGACACACATACAAATAAAGAATACAAACATTTAAAAATTTTAAGGGAACTACCTAGAGATATTAATTAATCCCATTCAAATTAAGTACAACCAAGAGACCAAAGAATACTAAATTGCTATTTTAATTGCTGATAAATCTGAGTGACACTGATTTATAAATTACCAAGTCTGACATTTTGTAAATAAGACAAAGTTCTTCATTCAGCCTTATGGAAATAAATTAGGAGACGTGTTTTCAAAATGTTAAATGTATTTCGAAAGACTTCCAAAATCTTTATAACAGTTAAACAGTAAGGTTGTATATTCCCAGAAAAAAATGTGTATATCACTAGAGCTGTCACATTTGCTGCAATTTTCAAGTAGCTTTTTCTTTTTTTTTAAATTTTATTTATTTATTTATTTATTTATTTATTTAACACAGATAGAGACAGCCAGTGAGAGAGGGAACACAAGCAGGGGGAGTGGGAGAGGAAGAAGCAGGCTCATAGCGGAGGAGCCTGATGTGGGGCTTGATCCCATAACGCTGGGATCACGCCCTGAGCCGAAGGCAGACGCTTAACTGCTGTGCCACCCAGGCGCCCCTCAAGTAGCTTTTTCAAATGAAATCTATGTCTAAAAGTTATTATTACGAACTCTAATAATTACCAAAAAAACCTCATAACCCATCCTAGTTACAAGTTAGTAAGAGAATATTATCTATGCAAAAATTCCTTAAGTAAAAAGTAGACATAATTATACTAGAAGCAAACCAAGCAAGAAACAAAAAAATATATAGCATATTTTATTTACAGTTATATTTTTAGGCTTCATTAACCAAGAAGTAGCAAATACCTAATGCACACTTAATTACAGAAAGAATTATGTAAAGATATAAAGAAAAAATATACAGATGATAATTAACGAGTTTTCAGCCAGAGGTATTGTATTTATATCTTTAAGATTTAGAAATATTTCTCATTGTTTTTGGTTTTAAATATAGGGCCTGATACCGAAACTATCTACAGTTTGCTGTAGACATTTTAAGTGCAAACAAATGGTTTATGGTGTAACAAGGGAATCAGTGTAAACATTTTCAATGCAAACAAACCAATCTTTAGCAGCTAGCCTTCACTTCTTCATTGCTATCCAAAATATCTTCAAATAAAGGTACAATTTACTACCAAGGCTAATAGAGGCAGTTTGAGGTCCGGGCTAGAAAGGGATAGGGCTCAAGTCCTTGACTTGCATTCGTAAAACGTGCTGAGCAATCCACTTGCTGGTAAGCTTGTTTTTAAAAGAAACATGACCATAACTAAGTTTGCTCAATTAAAGAGCAGGATTCAGGAATGCTGCCACAGACCAGCAGCCCTTCCTCCTAACAGCCTCATAACAGAGCTACCTCAGTTCCTCCTGCTGCCATGGGGTCTAAGGAAGAACATTTAGATAATTTACAGGCCTACAATGAATCCCTAGCTAAAACATATATAAAGCTTTTACTGCTAAGCCAGTTTAAGAAAGAGACTACAGATGTTTCTCAATAAAACCATAAACCTTATTAGCCTTGTTTCATCTTATAACAAGTATTATTAAATATTAAATGGTTTCTGATAGTCTCTTAACAATTATGGTTTGCTGACTGCTACTTAAACTTACTCCAATGCTTTTTTTCAATGGAAGAACATACTTGAAAACTTTCAAGTTTTCCACAATAGACCAGAAAGCTTATGGGTATGGGGAAGCCTCAAAAGTTGATGTTGAAAGGTGCTGGTGTAAGGGATGGAGGTGCTGGTACAGTCTTAAGGGCATTAGGAGGACGAGTTGGAAGGGCTGGAAGGATTCAGAGAAAAACTTCTAGATGAGGGAGGGGCATCATGCCTTTTAAGGGAAAATCAACTGTGTCTCCAACTCCAGATTCTGCTGGCTTCTCATTGTTCTCACACATACCCCATGTGCTTCATGTGAAAAATCCCTTGTAGCTGCTTTAATGTGCCTGTCGTCAACCAAGCTGTGGTTAAGGCTGGGCGGTTTGTGTGTGTGCCCAGGGTCTCTAGACACAGGAGGGGTCTCACTGCTGTGCTGGTTCGTACCTGCGGAGAAACACTGTGCCACATTTCTGATAAATTATATGAGTTTGCTTCTTCTGGAACCCAAGACACACAAATACATAGTCTTCCATAAAGTATAACTGATGATGTCAACAATTACATGGACTTTTCAATTTCAGCAACAGACTAAACCACTGAAAGCCAATTTGTATGCATATTCCCATATTGGAGTTAAGAGTAACCCAGAAACTCAAATTTATTCAAACATTTATTTTAATAGTGTCTTCTGGAACATGTTTATTTCCCTTAAAAACGAAACAGAACACAGATATTACAACACTTTCCCCCAGATAGCTCCACGACAAGACTGTTTCTAGTGCATGATGACAAATGTAACCAACCACAAAGCTGGCCCTTCACATAAGTGAAGAACCGTTCTCTAAACACCCAACGCACCTCACAGAAAGTGTACAATTTAAAAACTGACACTTTAGCAAAAAGCTGAGTCAAATAGATTAAAATTTAGAAAAGAATTTGATTCAAACACCTATAAATGAGGCAGTTGTTAAAACTAGAACTTTAACAATAGTACTGGGGGATCCATGGTGTATCAGTCACCGTTAGGAATGGTAAATACATTATTATTTCTCTAAACATTATAGCACTAGCCCATGAAAGAACAAAACTAAACAGCTGGAATAAAAATTGCATCTTAACTTACTATAAGGTATTAAGACACAACTTATGCAGGAGTTAATTTCTTTGCACTCATATATAACTCTATTTTGAGTTTTAAATAAATGCAAACAATACTCACTAGAAATATTCCAGACACAAGAATGCAAATTCTACAAATTCAAGCTCATAATTTTTAAATTCTCCCAAATAAAACATCAGATGCAGAATCTATGATCTTGCATGCTATTTAGTTGATTTTCATTCACTTTCAAAATTTCGTTAAGAATTTTTATTTTTTAGACTACTATGCATTCAAAGAACAGCTTTATAGTTACAGGTTATCACTAATCTTTTTCTATAAAAATAGAGTTACTTAAAAATTTATACCAATTTGCTTTTAGTTTTCTACAAATATTTTAATAGTTGTTAAATTCAGAATGCCTAATAGAATCATTTAAATTAATCCATGTAGTCAAAATACTTAATATGTAAAATGTCTAGCAAAAGTTTGTCATTTAATAAATGAAAAATTCATCGTTTAATAAATGATATGTTCTGTCTTTAACTCCTTGTATCTTAGGTAGGTGGATACAATCACAGAACAGTGAAGTATAGCTCCTATAAAGATCTGACTTAAAGTAATATGGCAGTTTGTAGTGTCTTTTCCATTTCATGCGTGTTGTACGAGGAAATATGTAGCTTGTACTTTTGGATATTGAATGTGGATGTTGAATTAGCTGTCATGCAGTCAGCTTAAAATAAGAATTGCTGACTAAGGGAATAATGAACTTTAGTTCAAAACACTGATATTTTAAACACTTGTTTTCTGAACAGCTATACTACTGAAAAGTGCTGTCAATGAAAGTAAAAATAAAGTTTTAAGCATGAAATAGCAACTATAAAAACTGAAACTGCTATATGGAAACTCACTGATTAGTGAGTTTTATATTACAATACATTGCAATATATTGTTTTATATTGTCTTCATTTTGATGGTGGGTTTAAAATCTGTGTTCAGAAACTATAGAAATATCCCAAGAGTCAAAAATATTTATTTCAAGTTTTGTTTCTTTTTAAAGGAATTTCCAAAATAGTTTTCTAATATAAATGTTTTCCTTTTAAAAATCCAGTTTTCTTGCAAAAGACCAAGAAAACAACAAGATAAAACCATGTGCTCTCCCACCCCCCTCTAAACAACCAATACACACTTAAGTGCCTATAATGTCAAAGGCACTAAATTTGGTAACAAATTATCAATGTAATATTAGTAGCTTTAAAAACAAATACCTATACTTTACAATACTTTAAGTCTTTCAAAAATAAGTGTACCTACTGTAAGCCAATCAATTTGATTTTCTCATTGAGTTATTGACTGAAATTTCAATTACCTTCTTTAAAGGTTCTAAAACTTATCAGGCTCTCTCTGCATTAGACAGCCAAATCAAATCGAATCAAATGAAATCAAAGTCTGATCTATCCAGCCAGCCCCCCTTCACCATCATAACATGGACAATGAAAGTGAATCATTCTGCTGCCAGCTGAGAAACTGAGTGGATTAGATCTTTTGGTTTGGATTCAATTAAACTCAAGCAGCCATCACTGATTAAATTTCTTTCTTTCTTAGGTAAGAACAATCATTAAAATCAAGTACTTGAGAAAAATAAATAAAGGCAATAATAACTAACTATATAATTCTGTATTTGGGTTTTAAGAATCAAAGAAAAAGCAAACATATACTTACACATACACACACACAAAAAAACCCAAAATCAAAAAACCAGAGTCACCAGCCATTTATCATCACAAGACAAGGATATTAATAATCAGAATACTTGGATTAAATTATCTATTTTTTTTCCTGTCCTTCAGGAAAGACAGAAATTCAAAGCACTCAAAATGTTGGTTAAGCAAGCATGGGTGTAAACTGTGAGTAAAATGTGAATACTGACTTGCCTACATCAGGAGCATGACAAATATATACTACATAACACTTTGGTACTGATGATGTTGGGTTCTGAACTTAGGGGAGGTTTTGCAAATAGAAATAATATATTTTTCACAGAAAAAAGTGCAAGGGAAACAGAGACAGCAGTGTTAAAGTTTTTTTCTTAATGATTCCTCCTATTAGCCTAAATAGTCATCTATAACATGCATTTTTAGAAAGAGGAATGCATCTCTTAAGGAGCTCTGTAAGATCTGTCTTAAGCCTTACTACAAATAAAAAAGCAGTACTTTGATAAAATGTTAAAAATAGAAATAATAAAGTGATGTCTGAAAAATCTAAAAATTAAAGAAGTATTTTCCATGACTGAACTAATTAAATATTCCCAAAGTAAGCAAAATACTTCATCATTCATAAATGATAGCGTATCTAAACAAAAAATACATCATTTATAATAGCCTAAGAAAAGAACATTTCAACGATTCAGAAATTAAACCCTAAACGGGTATTGACAGCCATAGTAAGAAATGAGTGCAGTACAACAAAATGTTGAGAGCTATTTACAAATTTAAAAGCAGTTCTCATTCTTTCAGCAAAATTGGTGACATAAAACCAAGTGCACCCAATTAGCGTAGTCATCTTTTCACAGAGAAAAATACCAATGCAGGTTAACAGATTTCTGAAAAGATTCACCACTATATTTATAATTTTTTATTTAAACCTTTTAAGATTTTATCCATGCTTATAATGCAGAAGAAAATCAGAAAAGAAATCCTGGAATAAAAACTAAGTTTTAGCTTCTCTTTTCTAAAGGTTAAAAAAAAAAAAAAAAGGACTGAAACCCTTGATAACAAATATAATTAATAAGAAGTACAAGAACATGCCAAGAATTCACCCTATCAGTAGATATAACGTGGGTAGTAATGAAGTATGCTTATCAGTAGCCCACCTTTAGTCAAGTTTTCCATTCTGAAGACTACTTTTGGCTTTCTCTTGTCTGATGAGAGAGATGACTTTGAGGCAACCCTTTGTAATTTTGATCATCCACATGACATTCATCACATCCAGAACAATACAAGTAGAGATCCAGGAACATTGGATTAAAAATCCAAGCCTTATGTAGGCTTCTGTTCCTAACACAGAATAAATGTAACTATAAAAAGGAGGTATTGGGACAATCCGTACGATGAAGAACACCACTGTCATGAGTATTCCATTGATGACGTTAGCCTTGGAAAACTTAGGATACTTCAGAGCTTCAAAGAACCACCTGGAAAAAATTTTTCAAAGCATCACATTTACTCTGCATCTCCAAAGATTAACCACTTTAATTTTTAGTTTTTAGTTTTTAAAATTCAGTGAACATCGTCCTAAGATTTATATAGAGAGGCAAAGGGCCTAGAATAGCCAACACAATACTGGAAAGGAAGAAAGCTGGCAGACTCATACTACCCACTTTCAAGACTGACTTACTATATAAAGCTACAGTAGTCAAGATAGCATAGCACTTGGTGAAAGAACAAATAGATCAACAGTGTTAGCCTAGAAATAGATCCACACAAATATACTCAACTGATCTTTGATTTTTTATTTTTGTAAAGGTAATTCAATGGAGAAGGAAGTTTTTCCAACAAACAGCTGGAACAATCAGATATTCATATGCATAAAAATGAACCTAGGCAGAGACCTCACATTTTACACAAAAATTAACTCAAAATGAGCCACAGCCTTAAACATAAAATGAAAAACTACTTAACTTCTGGAAGAAAACATAGGAAAAAATCTGCATGATCTTGGGTTTGGTGATCGTACTTTAGATATAACACCAAAAGCACAAACATAGAAAAAAATATTGTTAAGCTGGACTTTACTAAAATTAAAAACTTGCGCTGTGAAATGCACTGTTAAAACAGAATAAAAAGACATCCATGCACTGGGAGAAAATATTTACAAAATACATATAGGATAAAGTACTTGTATCCAAATATATAAAAAGAAGTCTTAAAACTCAATAATAAGGCATCAACCAATTTAAAACATAGGCAAAATACCTTAAACACCTCATCAGAGAATATATACAAGAGGAAAATAAGAATATGATAAGATGTTCAACATCATCTGTCATTAGAAAACTATAAATTAAAACAATGAGATACTACTATAGATCTATAAAAAATTATTAAAATCCAAAATTCTGGCAATACCAATCGCTGGCAAGGATATGGAGCAACAGGAACTCTTATAGCCTTGCTGGTGAGAATAAAATGGTAAAGCCACTTTGGCAAACAATATGACACTAAACATATTCATAGCACACAACCCAGCATTCACTCTCCTAGATATTTTTCCAACTGATTTGAAAATTTACGTCCACGCAAAAAATTGCATGCAAATATTTATACCAGGTTTATTTATAACTGCAAAAAACTGAAAGCAAGCAAGCAACCAAGATGTTATACAATAGGTAAATGGAGGGGGCGCCTGGGTGGCTCAGTGGTTAGGCATCTGCCTTCGGCTCAGGTCATGATCTCAGGGTCCTGGCTTCGAACCCCATGTTGGTTGGGCTCTCTGCTCAGCTGGGAGTCTACTTCTCCCTCTCATTCTCCCTCTGTCTCTCTCAAATAAACAAAATCTTAAAAAAAAAATAGGTGAATGGATAAGCAAATTGTGATACATCCACACAATGGAATGCCATTCAGCAATAAAAAGGATAAACTATCAATTTACATAACCACATGGATGAATCTTAAATGCATATTGAATCTTAAATGAAAAAAAACAGTCTGAAAACTCTACCCACAGTATGATTCCATTTATATAGCATTCCAGAAAAAGCAAAAATATGAAGACAGAAAACAGGTCAGTAGTTGCCAGAAGTTCAGGGAGAGAGGAAGACAGTAGAGTAATGAAGCATGGGAGATATTTTAGGTTGGTAAAACAATTCTGTTTAATATTGTAGTGGTGAGTATATGATGTTATACATTTGTCAAAATCCACAAGAACAGCATGAAGAGTGTGTACAAATTTTAAAATGTCAGTTAGGAGGTTGGGGGTGCCAGGATGGAATCTAGACTGTGACAAAAGAATCTAACTGCTTTACAAATACATACATAACCTCACTGTAGGAAGTGGGGTAAAAACAGGTGATCTAAGTAACCTTGAAAATGTATGGTAGCTGTAAGACTAGAGACAAAAGAAACTGTACACAGGCACTGTATTCCAGTTGGTAAAGTTGTATGTCATGGAAGAACCGGTTAACAATTCTGAAACCATTATACGTATATATTGGGACTTAACAAATAAGTACACCTGTTTGATGGTGAAATGGGGACCAGGTGTCTCACTGTTGGGAGTGGAAAGTTACAGACAAGTGAGTGGAAGAGGCTAGATTGAGCCATATGATACTGGATTAGAGTTGAAAACATCAGTATGAACTCATTTAGCTTAATATAGATATAAATATGGATGTAGTAGAAATAATTATAGTTAGCTATGTATACACAGGTTAGTATACTTCCAAGTTGTCCCCTGGGAGGGCATAGAAACAATGATGCCCCAGTAGTAATGTGCACACCCAGGGCCTAGATCTTAATTTCTAATACCATTCTCCAATAAAAGATACCAGGGCTCCTTAAGACATGGCTCATTCTAGGGCTGGAACAGAGAATATACAATAAGAATCTAGCATATTTTTTTTACTGCCAGAAACTAAGGAAGTTCTCAAAAAACAAAAGGATGAGTTTATATCAAAGGGACATAGAAACCAACTGAAAAAGCTCAATGGCAAAAGCTGTAACATTTTGAATAAATAATAAATAATGTGGTACTGGATTAAAAACACCTGAAGTATAAAATAAATATCCATGAATCCATAGTAATATAAATGAATGAAGGAATGAGTGGAGGAGAAAAGATAAATAACCTATGCAGAATAATTACAAATAATTTCTGTAGATACTGCACTCTCAACGAGATAAGGCATAATTCCCTACTCCTCAAGAGGGGAGCAGTGACTTCCTTCTGGAGTTCAGGATAGAAGGTAAATGGGATAGAAAGAGTAACTTTAAAAGTGAGATATTAGACAAACCCTACTTCAGCCAGATAACAAGGAAAACATCAACAGTGATAAGTCGTGTTTATAGCAGGGAGACCTGATATGCTGTCATGAGAATGGTACTTTACTTCTGTAGTCTTCCTCCCAAAACCCCATAACCTGAGTCTAATCATGAGAAAAACATCAGACAAACCCAAAGTGAGCAATAGTCCACAAAATACCTGACCAGTACTCAAAAACAATGAAACTGTCACACCAAAGAAGAGTCTACAGAAATACAACTAAATGTAATGTGGTGGTATCCTGGATGGGGACAGAAAAAGGACATTGGGTAAAAACTAAGGAAATTTGAATTATAGTATGGACTATAGTTAATGTATCAATATTTGTTCATGAATTGTGACAAATGTACTCTACTAATGTAAGATGTGTGGGGTGTAGGGGAACCTTCTGATTCATCCTTGAGACTTCTCTGTAAGTCTAAAATTATTCTCAAATAAAAATTTTTTTAATTTAGTATTTTCTCTGTTCTTTTTGCTCCTTAAAAACATCTTGTTGAATTTTACCTCATTGTTTAGAGATTAAATTGTAAATGTAGTAAAATACATCCATGTATCTTAATATTTAATTTGACTGAATTAGTTATGACTAAGCTAGAAACAGCTTAACCTCAGTAACTAAAGCTTAACAGGAAAACCTTAAAATATTTTACTAAGAGAGATCAAAAGGTCAAGTAGGAGTAATTGGTAGGATAAGAGGTGTATTACAATTTATAAGTATATGTAGCGTGAAAAGAGAACAGCTCAATTATTCAAGTCAGTTAAAAGAGAAACTTTTTAGGTAGCAATGGTCAAATTAATAAAATATCACAAGCAGGAGAAGTGTCACTGAAGCAGTAAAATCAAAATCCTTTGTTCTAATCCAGATCTCCTATCCTCTAGTCTTCTCTACTCCAAAGACTTCCCTTGTAAACCTCAGCCATTCATTTCTTAGACTATATCACGACCTTGGGATTATAAGAAATGCTATCCCTCAAATGACCAATGCCTTTCTCATCACAACTCTTAGCACCCTATATTTCATTTTACCCAGTTCCACCTAAACCCATTCTTCAACCTCCCAACTCTCAAATCCCTATCAGCCTCTAGACTGATTACTTCCTTTCCCACCTCCCTGAACTCAATTAACTTCAGAACACACTCCAGCACCCTCAGATCTCTTGCCACTTCAGCCATCCCACCCACCCTGCCTGCCTCCAGCCTCTCATCACACCAGCTTTCCCAGCATGTAGTATATACTGCAGGTAGGTGCTGTGCTCTGCAACCAGGATGCTTAGGTTCAGAGCCTGCCTCTGCCACTAAGCACCTGTGTGGTCTTTTCTCTCTCTGTTATCAACTTCTACATCTCAGTTTTATCTCTATAAAACTGGAGACAAAGATAGGACCTCCCTTCTGCTATGAAGCTGTTATGAAACATACTAAGAACCCCCCACTAAAAATTCAATAAATAATTACTAGTCATCAATACTGAGATTAAGATAAATGGCAGGCACAACTATAATTTACAGAGAGCTGAACTTCAGCTGAATTCTCAAATTTCCTTCACGGTCTTTTTATTTAACTCCACACTCCATAAAATTGCTTCCAACCTCTGTCTCACCATTCAAGTTACTTCTCTTCCTCATTCTTTTCTACTTTTCAGTCCCTTCGGAGGAACTGGCCTCTTCTGACTACTGAGATAGTAGAGTCCATCAGTCCTGAATTCCTCAAACTCTGATCTCAAAGTCTCAAAACGTCTTTTCAGGCACCTTTACCTTTATAGTCAGATAAAGAGGTTTCCCTTACTCTCTCCAAGGCTAATTGCTTCCCTGCCCATGCTCAGGACCCCACTCCACCTTCTAGGACTTTAGTCCATCAGTTATCCCCTTCCCCTTGTTCCATCTAGATGGTTTCTTTCTTCTCTCTCGCCAACATGCTCAATTCTTCCTAATCCAAAAATCTCTCCTCTGCTTGTCTTCCTTATCACACTTTTTGAAAGAGAAGTCAACAGTATATTCACAGACATTCCTGCTATACTTCACAACCCAGTACAATATGATTACATTCCCCTACAAAAGAAATTGGTCACCAGTGGCTTTCCCATACCCAAGACAGTGGGTTCATCTTAGCCTTCGTCGTAAGTGGCCTTTCTATAGCATACGACATTGCCAACCACCATACTTCCATCTCTTCGGACCTCCATGATACTATTTTCCTCTTGGTTCCTTAACTACACTTTCTCAGTCTCCACTTCCTCTACCTGTCCCTTAAATATTTGTGCCTCTTAAGCACCATTCCCTTCTATATGTGCTACCAAGGCCATTTCAGCCACTCTGAAGGGCTCAACACCCTAAAACAAATATCTGATTTCAAGTCCTCTCTCAAGGTCTACTTCTAGTTCCAGATTTTTAATTTATTGTTGAGCATTTTCACCTCGTTTATTGGTGAGCATTTCACAAATCACAAATTCTCAAATATGACCCAAACTCAACATTGCCTAAAACCAATATCACTCCATCCCCCACTACCACTACCACAGAAAACTGCCTGTTTCTCTTCTGATTCTCCCAATCACTTGGTTTTCTGATAGATGGAAACATTTTTATTTTCACGAATAAACTCCATTTTAGTATAAACATTAAGGAATTTGCACAAGCAAATTTTCACAGTAACACTAAGCTATAGAAAATTGGTTTGTGTAATTAAATGGTCATATTTCAGTTAGCTGGATAAAACTGGAAAGAGCCCAAAGGCCATCTTTTCAATACAGTTTGTATGTTAGTGTGTCATGAGCATCCCAATGTTTATTTTTTCTTTATTCAAATTCAGGTCTTTCTGTGGAAAACTGTGTGTGTGTGGTCTGTAGATTTTATTTATTTATTTTTAAAACTGAAGTATAATTGACATACCATGGTATACTAGTTTCAAGTGTACAACATAGTGGATCTATGTTTGTACACACTGGGAACCAATCACCACAATAAGTCTAGTTGATGTCTGTCATCATACAAAGTTGATAGAACATTATTGATTGCATTCCCCATGCTGTAACTTATATCCCCACTCATTTTATAACTGGAAGTTTATATCTACCAATCCTCCCAATCTTCATCAATGGCATTACCAATGACTTAGTTATCCAAATCAGAAACTTGCAGTCATCCTAGACTATTCCTAGAGTCTATAACCAAGCCCTATCCATTTCATTTCCTAAAATTCTCCTTTATCCCCTGATTCATCCCATTCCCACTGCTGCCGTTATTAATTTTTTTGTCCTCAGTATCTCTTACGTCTATGACTACGATCACCCAACTGGTTTCCCTTGACTCAACCTTTTTAGACTTTTCTCTTCTTACAAGTCTTGTATTGTATTTAGTCCAGAATACTTATACTTTCTATTCTCCAAGCACTTCATTCACTTTCCAAATTTTTGGTTGTGTGGAAAGGTGATTATCTACAAATCCAGACTTAAAGAACTTGTCCTTTGGTTTTCCTATGCAATCACCATATTTATCTTCTGCCAACTTTTTCATGTGAACAATGCCTGGTCTTTAAGCCAGCCTCTCTCTACCTATTTTTATAATTTTTTAGAAAGAGCATGCATGCACACATGTGAGCAAACAGGGGAGGGGCAGAAAGAGGGAGAGAGAGAATCTCAAACAGGCTACATGCCCAGCATGGAGCCCCACTCGGGGCTCGATCTCATGACCCCAGGAGCATGACCTGGGCTGAAATCAAGAGCTGGACGCTTAACCAACTGAGCCACTCAGGAGCCCCAAACCCCAAACTTTAAAAGAAAGAGACCATGTATTAATTCAAGGTGAAATTATATTTATATAAGTGCTCTTATCTTCCTCTCTCATATCAGAAGGGCCACTTATTTTGTTGGAATCTACTTCTTACCTAATTCGAACACTCTTTCGTCCCAACAAATAAAGGCTAATAGTTTGTGAATATATGTATTGAAGCTGAGAGGGAAAGGCGTCAGAGGAAGAAGGAATACATGCATGTGGGAAGAAAGGACAGGGGGAAAACTCTCTTTTACCCACCATCTACAGTTATTACTAAGACAAGGTATACAAGAAAATATAGCAAATTGTGTGTGTTTATAATCCTCAGCTAACCCCACAGGGAAAAATCTGTCTTTGGTCATTTAGCACTTCTTTCTCCCACTGCCCTTCTAAACAACTCAATTTGTTTTCAATTATGTCCTGGGAATTAAACTGTGCAGAGTATGGTACTAACTACAAATATGTAAAAACAGGGTATTATCTGGTATAATTCACATCTGGAAAAAGCAGAAGGGGCTCCTTGCAGATTGAGAAAGAGAAAAAAAGTGAGAAAAGAGGATGGAAGCAAAAAATCAATCCCTACACAGGACTGGTTCAGTAAATTTTTGGAGTTTGGAGTTGAGAGTCAGAAGTTTGAATGAGCCTTGGGAAAGCTGCAGGGTCCGGGAGATATTGTGAGTTCAAGAGGAGCGAAGAGAATTTTAAGAAGTGTTGCTGTGAGTAACAAACTGGATCTTTGTTGACAACCTTGGAAAAACTCCAATAAGGTTTTGGATGGCTGTACTGTTTCTGGGACTCTACACAGGGACTGGGCAGTGAGTTGACCCTAGTTATATCTTGGTTGCAAATGTCATTCTTTCAGGTATGTAAACACTGGTATTTAACAAATATTAACTCTGAAATTTTAGGGGTTCAGAAATGTAATTTTAGAAAAGCTGACTTCTACCCGAATACTACTCTGGCTTCCCTTCTTCTTCTAAACTATTCTTTTCATTATTTACTCTTCCTTATCTTATACTGCCATTCTAGACACCCAACTTTATAATTTAAATGCCATCTTTTCTCATGGCTTCAAATGTCACCTCTATCTGATCATTCCAAAATTCCTCTCTGTTCCTTTCACTACATTTCCACTCAGATGCTCTGTCTGTTCTTTTACCTAACATCTCCAAACCAAACCTGCCACCTTCCCCCCAGTCTTCCTCTTGCCTACTCATCTCTTTTCATGGGCCATTTCTCAAAGGTACAGCAGAGAAGTTATCCTACACTCATCCCTTTTCTCTATCTCTAATTTCTCACCCATTGCCAATTTCACTTTTTCCTTCCCTGAAAATCTCTATTTTGTCATCTATTCTCTATCCCCACAGCCTAATTTGGACTCCTATTTATTTTCTGGACTAATAAAATTGCACCATTCATTCACAAAACTAAGAGCTGTCTACTAACCTTCTAACCCAATCTTTTGCCTTCAGTCTTCCCATCTATCCTACAAATACCAAAAACTACAATTACCCAGTGCTGTTTTTAGAATGTCTTCCTCCACTAGACTACATTCTCATTGCCCACCAGGTCAAGTTCAGTCAGTTCTGTCTGACACTCAACACCCTCTATGTCTATCCACCCTCCTCCTTAGACATACTTTGATCCTACAAGTTCGAGTTTCTCTTTTATACAGCATGTTTATTCCACTTTTTAAAAACTTACATTGATCCTTCCTCCTTGAATGGAGGGCCTCCCCTCCCCATACATTTCTAAAAACACCCTAAGACATTTTAAGAATATGTCCTGCCTTCTCTGTGAAGGACTGCATGACAAATATCAATCAATAATAGGTCTTAAAATGTGGTCCATGCACTCCTGAGACTTTCTGGAGGGTGTACAAGGGAAAACTATTTTTATAATAATATTAAAATACTATCCACCTTGCTCCTTGTGCTGACTTCTACAATGATGGTGCAAAGCACTGGTAAATAAAATTACTGGCAATTTAGCACAAATCACAGCAATGGCACAAAATGGTACTAGTGGGCATTGTATTCTCTACCACCATACACTTGGCAATTAAAAATAAAACAAGGAAGTAAAAAAAAAAAAAAACTTAGAGAAGGGGGAAAAACTGGTTTCACTTAAGAATGTCCCTGATGTAGAATAATAATTTCATTGCATCATGACCTCTGAGTACATCTTCTTAATATTCTGTGTGATAAAATGGGAAGTATACATAACACACTTCTACTGCAAAGTACAACCCTTGCAGGAAAGGAAAAAATCCTTGAATGATGATTTGGATTATGAGCTAAACTACATAATGTCTGAAGGAAAAAAAAAACCCTTGAATGATGATTTGAATTATGAGCTAAACTACATGCCTTTTCCATGGAACACCATTTTTACTTGAAATAACAACTGAAAAACTATGTTATTTGGACTTGGGTATTTGGCAGGCATTTTCTCAAAAATGAAAAGTGAGTTTGTCACATCGAAAAAAGAAGCTTGTCAGTATTTGTTGCCAATAACAAAATTTGAACTTTCAAATGAAAATCAGAATTTTGGAAAAATTTTATCTGGAAAAAAGACTTTGATAGCCTCTCAATACTTAGACATTTTAAATGAGATCAGTGTGACATTAACTAATGTGAGGTTTTTTAATATTACTAATAAATGTACCAATATTTGGAGGGCCTACATAACTCAGTGGACCAAATAACCAAATGACCAAGGCATGATGTTATGTAATTATGCATGGGCAAAAGATTCAAAGCAAAGAGAGACCAGTGAATTTGAATATAACTATGTATGGAAAGTTCGTTGATATAGTTTCAGATTCTGCATTTAACTAACCTTTAAGAAACTGCCTCTTGGTATATTTTGGTGTAATGTTAAAGCAAAATATCCTTGAATTCTTGAAAAGGCTACTGAAATACTTCTACCTTTTCCTACTATATTATTAACTCTGAGAGGCCGGGACTATATTATTAACTCTGAGAGGCTGGGTTTTTTTTTCATATGCTTCAACCAAAACAACATTTCACAACAGACTGGAAACAGAGGCAGCCTTGAGAATCCAGCTGAATGCCACCATGCTAGATATTAGGAAGATTTGCAAAAATGTACATCCATGACACTGTTCCACTACAATTTTTTTCATTTTGGCAATGTAGTTATTTTTCAAAAAAAGCACATTATGTTAACATAAAATATTGTTACTATTAAATGAATTAATAAATATTTTTAATGTTGCAGTTTTAATTTCCAATCTGGCAAATATCGATAGATATAAGCCCACAGGAAATAAAAGTTCATTCGAGTCCTCAATAATTTATGAGATCAACAAGTTTGAGAACAGCTGTTTTATACCATTAACACCAGCACTTTTTTTCTTGCCCCTTTTCACATAACATCTTGTTTTACTAGCTCATTATTTTATATTTTTAAGTCCTGCTTTTTCAAACATAGACGTGATACCAGACACCATACTTGAAGGTCCTGGAACGCAGGGACTGGGACATTAAGGTATTGAGGAGGTATTTAGGAAATACTGAATTAACATATTAAGGAGCCTACGTACAAAGTTCTTAAAAGCTATTTAATTTTAATAGCAATGCATAAATATGTCCTCATAGCAATTAAAAGCATTTAGGCAAGAAAGAAGTTATAGCCACTGAATTACTTTTTATAAAAAGAAACCTGATGCATGGGTATAACTTAGCAGCAGAAATGTAACTGAAGCCCAGGTGTCTAAGCTTTATTTCGGTCTTCTTTTCCTCTATAACCTACCACATGCATCCCATGTGCCTTCTTAAATTATACAAAGCTTTAAAATAGAGAAAACATAAAAATATCACAAACTATAAAGAAAACAATTAACCAGTAGAAAACCCTAACAGAATTTAAGTAGCTGCACTCAATTTTGTTATGATCTCCTTGTTGTTGCATTATACCATTTCTTGTTCACATTCCAACCACCCTTCTCCTTTTCTTAATTTACTAAAGACTCAAGGCTTTTAAATAAAGGGACAGAATTAAACTATTTATAATTTTATGAGTTCTCAAAGAGTTTCAAACAAAAACAAACTGAAGTTCCTTTAAGCATCAGAGTTAATTTTCTCCCACTTCAAAATCTCATATTCTGACTCATATTCAAGAGATGGACATTGCTAGAGCTTAACTGAGCACCTCTTTGGGACCATTTTTTTCAAAAAGCAATTAAATGGCTACTGTGTGCCAGACAATGAGTGCTGGACCATGCAAAGTTTAACAAAATTTTTCCCTTGATCTAATGAAACACAGAAATGAATAAGAAACAGAAAAAAGAGAGAGAGAGAACATTATCATAAAATACACTAATCATAATAGTGTAACTGTATGTCACTATTATGAAAGCACAAGTGAGGGACACCCAACCCAACCTGAGAGAGATGGGGTTAGGGATGGAAATAATCCTCAGGCTGAGTCTTGAAGGATGAGTAAGGAGCCAGGAGACCTTTCCAGCACATGAACAAGTTGGAATGAGAGGGGATTTTTTGAGGGGAAAATGTGGCAGAAAGAATAACAGCTCTACTTGGAAATCGTTCTGTGTCCCATTAAAGAGCCCATGTTTTATCCTGTAAGCAGCAGGAGTCACTGGGGGGATTCAACCAGGAGAGCTGCATGTTCATTTTTGTTTTTTAGAGAGATCATCATGGAAGAGAACAACATAGAAGTGAGATGAAAGGGGAAGAGGACTGAAGACAGGTAGTCTGTCTAGAGCAGGAATCAGCAAACTTCTTCCACAAAGAGCCAGAGAGTAGACATAAAGTAATAGGCTTTGGAAACTGTACAGTCTCTGTCACAACAAGTGGACTCCTCTATTGTAGTGTAACAGTAGTCATGTAAACAAATGAGCACAGCTGTGCCCCAATAAGACTTCATTTACAAAAAAACAGCAGTGAGGGCGCCTGGGTGGCTCAGTCAGTTAAGCGTCTGCCTTCGGCTCAGGACATGATCCCAGGGTCCTGGGATGGAGTCCCATGTCGGGCTCCCTGCTCAGTAGGGAGTCTGCTTCTCCCTCTCCCTCTGCCTGCTGTTCCCCCCGCTTGTGCTCTCTCTCTCTCTGTCAAATAAATAAATAAAATCTTAAAAAAAAAAAAACAAAAAACAGCAGTGGGTTTGGCCCTTAAGCCTTAGTTTGCCAACCCCTTGTCTAGAACGGCACCGTCCAAAAAAACTTGCTGTAATAATGAAAATGCTCTATAGATGTGCTACCCAATTCAGTAGACACCAGCCACATGGGGCTGTCAAGCACTTGAAATGTTACAAGTTAGACTGAGGAACTGAATTTTTAATTTAATTTAGTATCATTTAAATTAAATGTAAATAGTTACATGTAGTTTGTGGTTACCCTATTGGGCAGTATAGGGTTAGAAGCTGGTACAGTAGCCTAGACGAGAGCTGATGGGCACTGATAGTACAGATGGAGAGTCAATGGCCAAGGCAAGAAATATTTAGGAGGTTATCTGGTAGGACCTAATGATGGACCAAATGTAGGTCAAGGAGAAACAGTCAAAGATGATTCCCACATGTCGAGCAGGAGTGACCGAGAGAATGACTGGACCACATGCTGAACAAGAGAATATAAGAGACTACAGAGGGAAATATGTTGCATTTTATTTTAGACATGTTGAATTTGATTGCCACCTGGGAGGAGAAAACAACTGACTATCAAACAAAGAAATAGGTAATATTAAATATGCTCTTTTTAAAGAGAAAGAAATATAGTACAGGGATGTTAAATAACTTAGCCCAGGTCAGGGCAAGTTGGTGGCAAGGTTGAATTACAACTTGAGTTTATCTGGTTTAAATTCATGCATAGTCCATCACACAAAAATGAGCAAATGGGTAATAGCTGACACCCTGAAAGGAGAACTCACCCCAGGGAGAAGCACGGAGACGATCAGTGGGCCCAGAAGACAGCCTCAGGGAACACTAGCATTTACGGACTGTGTCTTACCAAGGAGGCTGAGGGAGTATGGTCAGAGACATACAAGGACTAGATGAGTGCGGTGTCAGGAAAGAAAAGGGAGTTGTGCCGTAGAAGGAGGTGACAACAGCATCAGGTCCACAGAGAGATGCAGTGAGACGGGCACCAAAGGGAGTTCGCTGGATTCTGCAACTGGAGGTCATTGGTGCCTCTAATGAGACAGTTCCAGTGACAGAAGAGGAAGCCCAATTTTAGTGAGTGAAAGAGCAAAGAGATACAGCAAAGTAGAGAAAGCACATATAAACTATGCACTTCCAGCGTTCACTGGGTTTTAGCGTGCTGAATATGTAAGACATTTAGCACTTCCAGAACATATACTGAGTGGCTAGCACCGTGCCAGGTGCTTTATATACATAATCTCATTGAATCTTCACAACAAACTGTGAGGTCTGTAGGCATCGTCATCATCAGCCCTGTTTTATAGGTAAGAAACCAGGCTCAGAGAGATTAAATATCTTCCACTCATACACAGTGCTAAGTAGGAGAGCCTGGATTTGAATGCAGGTCGTTTGACTTCAAAGTACATGCTCTTTGCTCTATACTTTCACATTATCAGAGTCTTTGACGATTGCGGAGTTATTATTTTAAAAATTTAAATGGCCAAGCCCAAGAAACTGATTGTCTTCTTGAAGAAGTAAGATTACACCATCTGAAATATGGGCAAATAAAATAAGACCGTGTATAAGCAAAACTTGGGAAAGAAAAGGTTCAGCAGCAGATCTGTAATCTAGTCTCTCCTGTTTTGGGGGTGCAAAGACCACTCCTCCCCTGCCCCCACCACCTTTGGCAAAAAAAAAAAAAATAGATCAGGCTAGGGGCACCTGGGTGGCTCAGTCGGTTAAGCGTCTGCCTTCAGCTCAGGCCATGATCCCGGGATCCTGGGATTGAGCCCTAGTTGGGCTCCCTGCTCAGCAGGAAGTCTGCTTCTCCCTTTGACCGTCCCCCCACTTCATGCTCTCTTTCTTTCACTCTCATTCTCTCAAATAAATACATAAAATCTTTTTTTTTTTTAAAGATCAGGCTAAACACTTAGTGAACATACTAATAACAAATGTCCCGATAAACAGACTAATGGTATTTGTTGCAGGAGAGTCACATCCGTGGAATGCTTTTAGGATATACCTAGTCTAGGACTGCTTATGGCAAACGAACCTAGAATGTATGGATTTAAGGGGTCTGACCCCCTGGGGAATGTTACATAAGCTGTGTAACTATTTGAGTATTAAATGGAGATGTTTCACAATCAAGAGAGCTCCTTCCAGTCGGCAACAGGAACTATGCGTACTGCTTACGGCCCTCATAGGTAACCTTATTCCAGAGTCTGCCCGATGCAAAAAGGACCCAGGGAGCTTTGCCAGTGCCTCATGATTACCTGGATCCTTGGCTTAATACAGGGTACGCTCTCTAACCCACGTGAGTCTGATTGACAGTCCCAATTCTCTGGGTTATCTCTGTACTAAGTCACAAAAGGGCTACACGCAATCATGGAGCCTCCCCTGGCTTTGGGACTTTGACCGAAGATTTTAAAGACAGGTAAATTTTTCAAAGATGGAAGGTAAATGGAGGATGTGAATAAGGGAAGAAACTCGAGAACCACCCACAGGTGCATGAGGCAGTAAGGGTTCAGAACTGACTCTAATGTACAGTAAGAAATAAGGCTGGAAACAAAAGGAGCACATTACAGTGAACCTCAAAGTCAGAGAAGAGTCTAAACAGGATACAGCTTTTAGAAGAAAATAAGGTCCAGAAAGTGGATCACTGGCTGGATACATCAGCAGTACTGTGAAGAAAGGACTGAAGAGAGGGTGAATCTGGAAGGAGGGAAGTCAGTCGGAAGGCTATGGCAATAACCGAACTGTGGAGATCCTGAAGGCCCTCACCTAGGACGATAGATATGGAAAGACACAGGAAAGACATGTTGCAGACCTCGTTAAATGACAGGATAAGGGTCATAGAGCAACATAATAAATCCACTGGCAAATATAAGCATCCACCTCCCTCCTTTCCCCCTCAGCCCCTTGAGAGTGGGCTATCCTTCATATGCTGCTTTTAAAGGATAGAGTAAGGAAAAGAAAAAACTTCACAGTGGAGAAATCTTGCAAACACCACTTTAACGGTGTGATGCGAGTTCCCATGCCCAGTGATGTCATGTGGACGTCATGTACCTCCTAACATGATATGATGAGAAGGGCACTTTGCCTCCATGGGAATCCTTCCAAAACCCCATCACCTCCACCTAGTCATAAGAAAAACAGACAAATCCAGACTGGGGGACAGTTTACAGAACAACGGGACAGTACTTCTTAACACTGTCAAAGTCAGGAAAAACAGGGAAAGACTCAGAAACTGTTACAGACCACAGGAGACTGGGAAGACATGAAACTAAATGCAATGTGGCAGTCTGGACCGAATCCTAGAACAAAAGGAAAACGCTAATGGAAAAACTAACGCAATCCCGCGAAGTCTGGAGTTCACTTTACAGTGATGTATCAGTGCTGGTTTCTTAGGTTTTGACAAATGTTCCATGGTAATGTAACATTATCAGCAACAGGGAAAACCAGGTAAGGAGGATATGGGTGTTCCTATGCTATCTTGGCAACTTCTGTAAATCTAAAATTAGAAGCCTGTTTTTTTTGTTTTTTTTTTTGTTTTTAATGAGGGATGAAGGTAATGTTGGTATCAGAATTTGGGAACAGAAATAAGCTGTTGTCAAGAACGTGAACTGGACCCACGATGAACCCAAGTATAACAAAGCATGGCCATCCTTCAAAGAGAACTCTGTTCAAAAGCCAGAACCACCACTTTCTACCTAGGGGATCTTGGATAAGTTTCTCTCACCTTTTCAAGGCTTAGTTTCCTCATTTGCACAATGATGATAATAATTCACATCACATAATCTCATTTTTATTTAGCAGCTTTAGGATCCTGGGAAAAATTTCCCCAAGCTAAAAGGAAACAGCACAAGTTTAAAATAATTAGTTACCTACCGCTGATTCACAAAAGGGCTGGAAAGTTCTGCAAGCAGGCGAAAATTCCCAACGTATGACAGGACTCCATGTCTCTGGATGATACACATAAAACACAATGTCAGAGAGGACATGCTTATCAACATTTCCAAGTATTAAAGGAACATTCAATAACTTCTCAGCATAAAATAACAATTGATATCAAAACAGACCAAGTCTCCTAGCTGATCTTCTTCTTTATGAGAATTTAGAAATATCACTGGAATTCTACAATATTTTTAAAAGACAGCATATTGACGCTTATGTTCACCTATAAGAACAGATTTTAAGCAGTTGTCCCATGTCGAACAAATGAATTCTACAACCACTGGTAACAGCATTCTCAAGTTACTGTAGAAGTAAAGATCAAAGCAGTGTGAATTGCAGAAGTTGAGGGATTTTATAGCAATTAAATACCTAATAGAAACTAATTTTTATATCCATTAATAAACCACCTTAAAAATCTCAAAAGTGTACTTAACATCCTAAATAACAATATGTAAGCCTGTGAGCAGATGCATATTTGCCAAATGCAACAACACATGCTAAAACTTATGTATCACATTTGACCTAAAAAACATACTTGTCAATCAGAAGATCCTACAGCTAAAACACACACTCTCAGAACCTCTCTGAGTTTAGAAACACAATGCCTAGGACATTGTATGAATTTAATACTAGGAAAAGTAGAACAGAGTTAATAAACTCTGAAGAACAAAGAAGTATATACTAGAAAGAAGAAAAAATGTATACATTCCAAAAATATCATGTAATTTAAAAACTGTTACTAGGTAAATTGTCATTCCAGCACTTCCAACTCAATCAGAATTATGATCACACACAAAAAGAAATAGTCCTACCTGCCCCCAAAACATTAGATATACATGGAACTTAAGAAACCCTATTCCTACAAGCTATATGCCATGCTGCCTTCCAAGTGGGAACAATATAAAGCAATATAAAAAAATGAACTTTTTATTTGAAGATTTTCAGTTCTTCTCCATGGAAATTATTTTAGGGATTAAAAATTCAGAGCTGGTTACACAAATTAGCTTTTCCAAGACTAATCTAGAACTTTTTATAATCTGAAACTCACTGGCATTAGTGAAATTGAAATGTGTGATGAGGAGGAATGGAAGGAAGAGGGACAAGGGGACAAAGACAATGGCAAGGTGCGTATTGTGCATAGGGGGTGATCGACTTTATCTTAAGTCAGCCAAGACACAGCCACACCACTTGAAAAACACATGACAACATAACTCACATGTGTTATTACTTTAACAGAGAACTATGAAGAATTGGTGTTTATCTGTAATTGTATATTGTTCTGTACTATTTACTTTTCTGTTACAATAAGAGCTTTTATTTAAACAAACAGTAAGATTAGTTAATAGTGTTAATTAGTAGTAATTAAGAAAAGGACAATTTAACAAATAAAATGTGAAAACGTAGTATTTTTATGGTGTGTGTGTGTGTGTGTTTGTTGTTGTGTGGTTTTTTTTGTTGTTTTTTTTTAGAGAGGGGGAGAGAAAGGGATAGGTGGGAGGGGAAGAGCAGAGGGAGAGGGAAAGAGAGACTCTTAAGCAGGCTCCACACCCAAAGCAGAGCCATGCGAATCAGTGTTTCCATGCTGAGATCATGACCTGAGCCGAGATCAAGAGTCAGATGCTTAACCAACTGATCCACCCAGGCACCCCAATATTTTTATGTTCCTTTCTGCCCTTTTATTTAACTCTTTTTCTGAATATTTAAATTTAGTAGGCTATATTATTGTATGCTATATTATTGTATATTTTGAGAAACATACAGCTGAAACTTTGTAAAAGGGGAATGTAAATACAACAGGACTAAACAGTTGTTGTCTATATTTAATAAAAAATAATGGTGACATCTTCTTATCCATGATACAGTAGGATATTTTTACTCTTTGTTTCCTTTTCCAATACTACTTCTCTGAATTGCTTGCAGCCTTTAGGTGAGGTATATGTATGTTTTTTGCCCTTTTTTTTTTATTTTCCAGGAATGAACTATAGTCCAACATAAAATTCACTTTGACTTGTAGCTCTGCTCTTAGAAGTCCACATTACTGGTATCAATCCAACGGGATGACCTCAATCTAAGTATTTTCTTAAGAAAGGTGTGAGCGTAAAATACTTGAGATTTTACTTACTAGCAACAGGAGGCTTTTTAGAGTTGCAGAATGCAGTTCCCAGCTCTCTTGAAAAGGTCCACCCACTTTGAACCTACAGGCTTGTCTTGCTAGCCAGCTATTTGTCTCCAAGGTCCTCTGCATGTATAAATTCATTGTATAGACTATCCATGTGTAAAATATCCATCCTTTTCCAGCACGCCAAAGCATACTGGATGGATTCCAAATAAGTTAACAGTTCTAGTAAAGAAGATCCTGTTCAATGTGGCTACTCTTTTCTGGTAACATTTTTGAGTTCAGAAGCAGTCTTATTTCCCCAAAATGAGCCATTATTTCATTGTATGAGTGTTTGTCACAACCTGCATCTATGTTCTAAGAAGGCAACACATCTGTTATCAAAATTTACCCTTTTTTTTTTTTTTCACTGACAGGATGTTTTAGTTGCAACCTCTGAATCAGGAAATGTAGTCAGTTTCATAGAACAATCAAGGGAAAAAATAAAATGTGTATATCCATGTGATAGGTCCACGTTAATTTGGTGCCTACTATTTTCAACTGAGCATCAATGTCTTTTTGGAAGATGAAAAAAATCCAGATGGATTTAGATGCACTTGCCTGTCTCAGTCCAGACTTGGGAGACTCAGTCTCTGCCGGTCCTTTCACATCCCCACCTCTGTCAGGCCCAAATTAGTTTGCTAGAGCTGCCATAGCTAAGTACCACAGGCTGGGCGGCTTAAACAACAGAAAGTTATTGTCTCACAGTTCTGGAGGCTAGGAGTCCGAGATCAAGGGGTTGGCAGGCCCTGCTCCTTCTGAAGGTTGTAGCGAAGGACCTGCTCCAGACCTCTCTCCTAGCTTCTTGCAGTTCCTTAGCTTCTGGTAGCCCAACTCCAGTCTTCACATGGCATTTTCCTTGTGTGCATATCTGTGTCCAAATTTCCCCCTTTTCATAAGGATACCAGTCATATTGGATTAGGGACCCATCCTACTCAACTATGACCTCATTTTCACTTAACTAATTACATCTATATTGATCCTATTTCCAAATAAAGTCACATTCAGAGGTAGTAGGACTTAGAACCTCAACAAATGAATTTGGGGACGGGATATATATAATTTAATCCGTAACAATGTCCAATCCCAAATTCTTTTCTGCATATTGTGCAGTATAGTCTGTTTCAGTTATCTAATTCCCTAATGCAAGTGTCTTTCCATCCATCTATAATAACGTATTATTATATACTAATAGATGCAATAATATATATTATACATATGTCCATATATAGTAACTATAACCTTCTTCACTGGTGACGCTTGCAGCATTCTGGTGTTGGTATTGTAACTATTCTCATTATCTGAACATCCAATGCACAAAGATGACTGTTAATGCTCATGATTACAACACACTTCAGTTGCATCATTCAGCATAACGTGACAATGATGATCCATTATTGTGAACTGCCAATCACGGTTGCCATGATTTTTTTGCATCACAGGAAAAGATTTCACAGGATGTGAGATTTTCAGTGGTAAAATGGTAAAACCAGGATGGACTTGGGCAGGCCACTCCCATCTTTGTTTCATTATGAATTTTACTATAATGAATCCCAAATGGCAGGTGAACTTTTTCATTTTAATACATAATCAAAATCACATTCCCAGCGATGAGAAAGAGGAATGAAAAAAGCGTAAATGTCGGACCTCCCTAACTCATCTAGCACAAAGAAGCACTTTCAAGATAATAGGTAACAAACTGCCTTTCATATTCCAAGTTCCTGGATGTTTCATGGACTTATTCTTTAGTTTTGGTGATTTGTTTGAAGTTTAGGTGTTTCCAAAGGAAGTGGTTGGAATACTTCAGTTAAGAAAAGGTCAGAAAGATAAGTAATTGTGTTTAGTTGGAGACCATCCCAGGAAAATTAAAAAGCTGCAATGTCCTGCTTTTCTCCCTAGTTAAATTCTGCAGTGAGTAGAGCACTGAAAATAGCGCTTTGAAAATCGTGCACAGATAGAACATGACTCTTGGAGAGGCAAAAAGTGCAAGGAAAATAGTTACTTTAGTGAGATTCTTACTTGAATCAGACATACAAAAATCTTAGAAATATTTTTTTATTAGGACAATCCTCTATTATAATGAATTCATGTATGTAATAAACATTTACTTTATTTTTAAAGATAAATTCTCTCATTTATAACACTGCCTTTCTCCCCTCAGTTAAAGGCATCTCTTCTTCCACTCTTATTTTTTCTAATAATCTTCCTCTTTTGTTTAGTTGTTTTAAATCTACGGCATTCTAGGTAACTATATCCAATGTTTAGAGGGTATGACAGACCAAACTGCTATAAAGAATGAGTTAATAAGTTCCTAAGGTCAGCCAAAGCCATTGCTAAATTATTTACTGTACCTTTCAAATAAATCATTTTTCCAAAGATGAGATCCAATACTGAAATTTTAAAAAATTTTTGTGATTTCTAAAATATTTTCAAGCAGACACACCAAAATCATGCAAAATATTGAAATATCATAGCAACAGTTTTACTCTCAAACTTTAAGAAATAATTTAAATATTTCTCTCTAGTGAACTTTAAAAATAAAAAAAAAGAAATATACTAAGGCTTTTTGAGAGTTTAGAAAATTGTTTCTTCTAACTCCTTTCAAATTGGTATATAATTAAAAGTGACTACTAACCAACGTATCAAATAAGTATCAGATAAAACCTGACTTTATAATAGTCTTTAAATATTAAAAGTTACTAGTAAAAATTATAAAATTGGTATGTTGCTTTCATCTAAATTTAGCCAAAATGCAGTATCTCCACACTTTGAAAAGAGTCTCTCTTGAGTTTATAAAAAGTTGGGCACAGCATCCCGGCTTTTCTTCTAATTTCCTTCACCTCTTCCCAAAGAAAATGGTTAGTTCTCTCCTTTCTAACCCAGGGGTTCTCAAAGTGTGGTCCCCAGACTAGCAGCATCAGCACCGCCTGGAAATTTGCCAGATATGCATATTCTCAGGCCCCATCACAGACCTACTGAATCAGAACCCCTGGGGGTCAGATGAGCAATCTAGTTTTAACAGGCCCTCTAGGTGATTCCAATATTCACTAAAGTTAGAGAACCACTGTCCTAACTTACAAATGACCCAGGAATCTCTAAGCCCTTGGGGAAACTACCTCCTTACTTCTCTGAAACTGTAATTAGTGAAGATTTACAAAGACCCCAACAGATCCCACAGCATTACGAAGGTAGACCAACTACATCCCTCTAGAAATATTTTCCTGATTCCTTAATCCCCAGTGGGGTCAAGTGTCTCAACAGATCTCTCTGTTTGTCAGGATGCTTACCCCTGCAAATATCTATATTCCTTGCATCTCATTTACTGTTCTATCCATACAGCCTAGTGCAGTGCCTGGCCCATATTTCCTGAGTTGAACCTCACCTGCTCCTCAGTGTGAAGCAAGCAGAATCACCTCCAAAACCAAAATCCTAAGAGTCCTACAAACCTATTTCTGAGTGGGTGAGCACTCTGATGAGAATATTAGTATTCCATTCTAAAAGAAAAGGAGAAAAATACCCAGATTTTAATTTTGTAAAGACACCATTAGAAAAGAATTAGAGGTCATCATAAATGTGTTATGATAAAAAAAAGTCTGATATTTAATTTCCAAAACTTGATACATTTAGATTAGTGAAGCAAGACAGAAAAAAAGTGGGTAGGCAAGTAAAAGAGATGGGGATTATCACCTCACACCCATCAGACTGGCTAGTATCAAAGACAAAAAAAGGAAGTGTTTGCAAGGGTATGGTGAAAAGGCAACCCTCATGCACTCTTGGTGGGAATGCAAACTGATGCAGCCACTGTGGAAAATAGTATGGATGTTCCTCAAAAAAATTAAAAATAGAACTACCATATTATCCCACAATTCCACCTCTTGGTATTTACCTGAAAAAAAAAATACAAAAAAAAACAAAAAAACGAGAACACCAATTCAGAGAGAATCATGCACCCCTATGTTCATTGTAGCATTATTTACAACAGCCAAGAAACGGAAGCAACCTAAGTGCTCATCCACAGATGAATGGCTAAAGAAGATGTGGTGTATATATACACAATGGAATATGACTCAGCCATAAAAAAGAATGAAATCTTGCCATATGTGCGAACACGGATAGACTGGACCTAGGGAGTTTTATGCTAAGTTAAATAAGTCAGAGAAAGACGAATGCCATATGATTTCACTTATATGTGGAATCTAAAAAAACAAAACAAATGAACAAGCAAAGCAGAACAGAAACAGACCCACAGATACAAAGAACAAACTAAACTGATGGTTGCCAGAGGAAAAGGGTATTGGTGAGGGAGGGGGCGGGTGGCAAAATGGGTGAAGGGAGTTAAGAGGTACAAACTTTCGGTTATAAAATAAATTAAGTCATAAAGATGTAATGTACAGCAAGGGGAGTAGAGTCAATTATATTGTAATAACTTTATATGGTGATGGATGGTACTAGACTTAACAGGAGATCATTTGGTAATGTTTAAAAATATAAAATCACCATGATGTAAGCCAGAAACTAATAGGATACTGTATGTCAACTATACTTCAATTAAAAAAACAACAGAGGCAGGAAAATTTGATCCAGCTATGGATCAGAAGGAAAACAGCTAGAAGCAGGTTATCAAAGAACATGCCAGCAAACCAAGGAGCCCTTTATTAACTGCACGACCTTGTAGCTGTTTCTGAATTTCTCTAACCCCATTTCCAGATCTCTATAAATACGGTGAATACTTTTTAACAGAGCTGCTATTAGGAGTGTGTGGCTGCTGCTGCCACAATTCTCATCTTTCCTGTTTTGTGGAACAGTGGAATGACAGGGTTAGAATTAACTGATAGATGGAAGTGTCTAAGAATGCCCTCTGATTATTACCACTACATCCCGATGCTGATGGCAGAATTTCCATAAATATTTCTTGGCCGGCTGGCTGTTAGAATCTTTCAAAACCTTATTCTATTTGGGAAATTCATTATGATAATTAAGCAATTAAGTCTGGGAAGGCAGAGATAGTCAGTAAATGATCACAAGCCTATAGCATGGAGGCCAGGACTTGAACCCTAGCTCTTCTGGGTGACCTCGGGCGAAGCTGATCTAAGTTTCAGTTTTTCCATTTGTCAAATGGGCATAATACCATCTTTATGACAGAACTGGTGCGAGAATAAGATGAGCTATGTACTAACGGCAAACATGAAAAATACGAAAACAGAAAAGGCACTCAAAAAGTGAAAAAAAATTTTTAGTTAAAATTGAACCTAGTAATTTCTCATACCATGATTAGAAAGATTAATTAAGCCTTTGCACAAGTCCTAAAAGGGCCTATTCCTTCCTATTAGTCCTCAGCTCACTGATACTTGGGTGACTTCACAGGATGAAGGGCCCAGCCAGAAATGATGAGGAAGAGGTAGGAAGAATGACACATCACCATCACAATTAGGACTGAATGTGGGCTCACTATTGCCATTTTCACTATAAAACATATGTTATCTCAACACATCATTCCCCAAAAAGTGGTTGCTGTTACTTTCTAATCATTGCAGGAAAAAAATTTAATTTCAAAAGGAAAATAAATACTTCTAAGGGTGTACTGTTCTATTTACAGAATAGGTTTATGCCAACTTTCTGCCTCACAACCATACTTCACCTAACCCAAACTTCGCTCTGTTCATGACAACTTTATGTTCATTACCATCCCTATGCAGTAGTGTTGAAATGGCTTCTGAAGATGGCCTACTTCTATTACCCACAGATTTCTTAATCCCATCTACCAAAGCTCTTCCAGTTTGCCCTTCTCCCTAGACAACTCCATGGTGAGAAGTGCAGCATCTCCTAAAGCTGCTTACTCCACCTTGGGATTGCTATTCAAAAGTTCCAGAGCTACACTGCACCCTCTCTGACTTCTACCTGCCAGTCCCACTTCTGCTCCTGGCAGTCCAAAATCTCTTCTTCACATGATAACCCTTCAAATATTTAAAGACAGTTCATGTCTATCCTCTTTCCAGGTACCATCTCCAATTTGCTCAGAAAATTCTGGTCTACCCTCTTCAGAGTTCCTGAGCCATATTAACTGCCAGCCTTCAAAAAACAAAAACAAAGAGAACAAACAACAAAAACCAAGCAATCTCTTGGTGAAAAGAACCACTGACACATAATAATCTCTACACAGTAACCAGTTAAATCACACACACACATACATCTTTTGAAGGCACAGGGTAACCTTCCAAAGAATTTTAGCAGAACACGTCAATATACTTAAAAATGTACATACCACTTGCCCAGAATTTCCACTCTACAGAATTATTCTTTGCAAATAATTGTGTATGGCACAAATATGAAAAGATATAAGGCTGTTCACTCGATTTATACATAATGGTAAAACTCAGAACAAACACATAACAATAGGGAATTGGTTAAATATGATTATATATCCACATGCCACCAGAAGAGATAATGATCCAACCAGATGGCCTGAGAATGCAAACATTTTCAGAACTTACAAAAGGCTTAGAGAATTTACCTCCTTCACACCCTTCCTTAGGAAATCATCTGAGGTTATGCTGTAGCACAATGAGTGAGTGAACCAAGACAGGCAGACATGGGATCCAGGAAACAGTGGCCCCAAACCAGGAAAGTCATGGCAGGAAGCCCAGGACACTGGGCAGCAGACCTAGAGAGCAATCTGTTCAGACTGGAGTGGAGAATGGAGGGCTCCAAGGGCTGGGAAAAGACGATCGCAGACATGCCATGCTATCCTCCAGAATATGGAACAACTCAAATGTTAAATGATAAAGGCAAATGTTGCAAGAAAGAAGGGCGGCATCAGAAACTCTAAGCAAAAATTAGACAGGAAATGTAATCTTGCTTGTGCAGTGAACTGTTTTAATATAATCGCCATAAACATGTTATTCATTTTCTCTGTGTAGGATCAACTAGATATAAAGGAAAACTTAATGTGGCTACGGAATAAAAGGTAAACCGTTTAAAATCGTGGCAACACTAAAGTCCAAGGACAAATGACAGAAGTTGAGAAATAAAGTAGGGGGTAGAGACACAAAAGGAAGAATAGGAGCACTAATACCTTCTCCTTAAAAAGTATCAAGAGGTGCTACAGAACCAGAAATAAAAGTTTTCTGAGGAAGTGAGACAGAAACTAAAACTCCTTTAACAACACTGAAAGGAAGAAGGGAAAAGAAATAGAGGTGTGAGCGTTAAATTCTTACGTGTCATAGCAAGAAGATAATAAATGTTCTCTAACATTGACAAATAAGATGTGGGTGACAGTCTCTCAAGATGGCCACCACCAATTCCTTCCCTCCCTATACGTGCACAGTGCTCCTCATATCAAGAGGTGGGCTTTTATTTTCCTCCCCTTGAATCCAGGCTGCCCTAGGAAGCTCACTTGATCACCAGAACACAGAGGAAGTAACATTCTGGGTCCTTCTGAAGCGAGGTCATGAGAAGCCTTGCAGCTTCTTCCTGAGAAGCCCAAGGCACACGGAGGGGCCACATATGGGTGCTGCAGGCCTGCTGAGGTCTTAGCAGAGAGCCAGCATCAACTGCCAGCTACTAGAATGAGCCCTGTTCAGCCCTGTTGATTCAGAGGACAGCAATCCCAACTGCTACCTAATAGCACCCACATGAGAGACCCCATGCAAGAACTCATTGAATCAATGGGTTTCAGTGGCCACAGTAGTTATTCTAATTGGTGATCAAAGGTCACATTTTTAGCCAACAGGGCAGCCTTCATGTTGGTTACTGTGTCCTTTTGACACAACCCCATTAGTCTTTGATAGGTTCCTTGCTTTCTGACACAGATTACCCAAGTTATTCTGTTGTATGCAATACTTCAATATGCAAAACAAACTTTAAATTTTAGTTTTGATCCCATTTTTGTAATATATGGTCATACACAGAATGCTATTTTTAACTTATGCATACACACATAGGAAAAAAGTAGAAATACACTCCTAAATGTAAATTGTAATTAAGTAAACATAAATAGTTATCTCTGGGTTGTGGGACTGGGGCATTTTTTCTTTTTGCTTGTCAATGTTTTCTAATCCCCCAATAAAAATGAATGACCTGTCTAATTAGTTTTTTTTCAAATGTCATCTGCTTATATATTATTTTTCATAGCTTTTTAAATTACCAATTTGCTATAAGGGGCCTTAACCACTGTTTTCTAAATGTATACTTCTGTGGTTCTCTTTCTACCCTTCTGAAGTTCTCCTTCGCCCCTTGTACAGGATCATCCTTCTTCTGGTCCCCGGCCCTGACCTTGACCACACTGCTTCTGCAAGACAAACCTTATTTCTAATGGCATATGGGCCCCTTTCCCCTGGAACAGCCATGCTATTGCCACAAACCTCACAGGATCTAAAAGTTATCTTTCTGCCAGTGTCTACCATTTCCTTCCATAGTATCGCACTCCTCTATTGCTCTGGGTCATTTTGCCATCTTCATTCCCTGAAATCCAAATTCATCACCATGCTCTACTGATTACAAAATAGCTTTTAGATTTTTCTTCTTCATTACTATGACCACCACCATAACCACCAAAATTAAATTCTTCATAATCTATCACCTATATTACTCTGATAACCTCCTACAACATATCCTGCCCCATGCAGTATTTTTTCTATATATCATCATCAGCTTTACCTTCCTAATACGCCAATTGCATCAAGTTATTTTTTGGCTAAAGATCCTACGACAATTCTGTGAAAAAAATGCAAGGCTGGTGAGTTGGACTATTTACTCCGTCAGGTGACCCCATCTTACTCATCCAAATGTACAGCCCCTACCAGGCCCACACAGATGCCACACCCTGACAACCTGAGTCCTTACTACCACCCCTGAAGGTCTGCCCTCTTCTTCTCAGTGATTTTCCTCATGTCTTCTGACCTAGGAAGCTCTCCCCCACTTTTTGCTACCGATCTAAACATATTTTTTTTTTTTTGAGATTGAGTTTAAGTCCCATCTATCGCAAAAGCTTTCTTGGAAATTTCAAAAAAGCGTAAATATATATAGGAAAATTTATGCACAACTTATACTCACTACAAGAATATACATCAAGTATTGTCAGTAGTTATCTCTGAAGAATCAGACCTAGAAAACATTATACTTACTAAGCATTACATTTCAACAAACTCAGAATTTTGTTTACAAATATCCATGCAGACAAAAAAATTAATGGAAATTAACACACTCATCTTTCCATTCCCTAAATTGCTACAGCATTACTGATTTATCAGTGGGTGATGTATTGTCTGAATTTTCTGACAGTTTCCTACGCTTAACTCGTAGCTACCTAACGGAATCCCACCGGTTCTATCATATCCTCATCCCCTACACCCCAGAGCTCCTTAGTTCAAAACCACACGGGGTGGGGGGGGCGGTTAGAACTATGCTTCAGTCATCTTGCGTCTATATTTTCTGCTCCTGGATATCATGACTGGCCACCTGTTTAACCCAGTGCACCAGTGACAGCATTAAGTGTGGCATGTACTTCCAGGGGTATAGGTAACCATTAGATAAGCTTTAGGTTCTGTGTAACTCCTCATTACCTTATTCCCTGCTCTCCTACTCAAGAAAACCTACTGAAATACAAATGAGACAGATGTTATTAAAGGGAGAGATGAGAGGTTGAAGTCTACTCTAATATTTTTAGATAAATGAATTACAAATTTTGACACTTTACTGTTAGTGAATCATGACAAAACTCACAGCTCATTTCTGGCCAATATGGGGTTTCCACCTCTACCATTTCCCTTTGAGGAGCTTTGCCTACAGTAAAATTCATACTTGCCTTGGCCTCTATACAACTCTGTGAGGGAAAACAAAACAGGATTTGTCTGATCCCTTCCAGAGCTTAAAAGAAAATTCTCCTTTTAGCCAGTGATTATGAAAATCTGGATTTTCTTAACACGAGAAATTTAATTTTCTTCAGCTGAGAGTGGCTAGGGTCAGGGCTTTAGAAGGTAAGGGAGAAGGATAGCGAAAATTATCATGCACCTATTACTGTTAGCATAGTTTTAAATACTGTGCTGCCCTCGATGGCCTTGGCATGGGATGGGCACCCTATCCACCACTAGGGCTGGAGAGAAGTTCCACGCATCCCAAACTGGACACTTGTGTAAAAATGTGACTGTGTTCGGCAGTAGCAATAATGAAGTGCTTTCTCGTAGGTTATTACACTACCCTGGAGCCTTAACACATTTCCATGGAAACCCTTGTCAGAGTACCATCAATCTAAAAGTGAGATTTGGGAACAAAATCCATCCTATATTCAATAACTACTTGCTGAACTTTAATCATTCAAGGCTTTTGATTATTTATTTACAAGACAATCAAAGCTCTAACACACAGGATTGGATTGCCAAATCAGACTCAGGTGAAACTGTGATCTTATCTAGTATTAAGCTTTACTGAATATTCCAAGGATAGGAGCCATCAAATAATTCAGAGGACACAGAGAGAGGTGGCAGACATCAAAGGCAGCTGGCAAGCCAGGTCGTCCCTGTGTTGAACAGGCAGCTCTGACCCAGAAGAAATGAAGGTTCACAAAGTTCCCCACACAGCAGTGAGAGTTTAACTTGTAAAACATTTCTGTCCTCTACCCCTAGAAAGCTGTACAGCCAACATGACATTCTCCAAGGAGGCAGGCCTCACAGCTCCTAGGTTCACATTAACATATAATCTTTTCTTTTTAAGATTTTTATTTATTTATTTGTTTGTTTGTTTGACTGGGGGGGGGGGACCTAGAGGGAGAAGGAAAAACAGACTCCCCGCTGACCAGAGAGCCTGATGTGGGGCTCAATATCCCAGGACCCTGGGATCACGACCTGAGCCGAAGGCAGACACTTAACCAACAGAGCTACCCAGGGGCCCCATATTACCATATAATTTTAGTCTGGGACATCATTAAGGCATTTCAGAGTTAAGGTCTCTTGCTCCTAACATACATCAGTATTCTGTTTACTCAAAGGTCCTGCTGACAAGATTAGACCTGAGTCACCTGCCCTCCTTTCTACCCCTCCGTTTCTTCCAAGAAGCAAATGGATTTGCAGGCCAGCTGCTTTCACCCCTTCCTTCCAGAGTTACTTAAGAGCTTAGTGACGTAACTTAGCTTAGTCTTACTTGCCCATTGCCTAGCTCCCCAGTGTTAGAACCAAATAAAATCATTTTAACAAAACAGCTGAACCACAGAATCTCAGAATTAGAATAAAACTTCAAAGATACTTTAGTGTAAACTCTTAAACCCAAAGTTTCTACTTACTATATTTTCATATCTATCTGACTGAAGATATCTTATGGTGGAACTATTTTAAAAGGCCATTGTTATAATCATCTATTTACTGGGGATGTCTCCTCTGTAAAACAGAAGTCTGACCTACCTCTCTTTTACTGTCCCCAGAGGTCCCATTTCCAACACCTGAATTAATCCAGAGAAGTCTACTCTTCCTCCACTTACTAGGCCTCTCACATTCCCAAGGGCATTTCCAAACCATCATGTCCTACAATTTATCTTTTGTAGGCTGACCTCTCTGGGTCCTTCATTTGTTACAGGACAACAGCTTCCTAATCTAATCTCCACTCTGTTAGTTGGCAGCCCCTCCCCCACCCCAGGCATGTGCAAGGTCAGGGACACCAGATAATGAGCTTGGGTGTGGTCTAAACATGAAAACTGTAATTTTTATTTGCCTCCCCTAATAGAGTTTAAATTTTGAAACCAGCTTTCTTTTTAAGCAGATGTGACATGCTATTGGTACAACTAAAGTTTTGGTCATTTATCACCTCTGGGTCATTCACCTCTTCTTATACATTGTCACACCTAAATGCAAAACCTAACATTTATCACTGTTAGGTTCTACTTATTTGTTTCAGTCTATTGCTCCAGCCTGAAGCTTTTTAAAAATGTAATATATCCTCCAGCATATTATTAGCTCTCCTTCCTAGCCCTGTTTCAGTTATTTGATAGGCTTGTTAAAAAACAAAACAAAAACAAAACAAACTTTTTAAATTGTGGTAAAATACACATAACATAAAATTTACCCTTTTAACTACTTACTTTTAAGTGTTTTCTCCAAAACTTTTCGTATCCCCAAACTGAAACTCTCACCCATTCAACAGTAACTTTACCTCCTGCACCCAGACCCTGGTAACTGTTCTTTTCTGTATCCATGGATTTGACTATTCTAGTCAAATAAGGAGGATAAAGAGGATCATATGATAAGACTGCTTTTTAAAAAATTAAGAACAAGATATTGACTAGGGTAGACATGGCAATCCTCTCAGCTGACATCTATTTTGTCACACACAAGCCCAACATATGAACGGTTTCCTTTCCTGGTATCGAAAGGAAATAGGCTTCAAAAACCAAGCCAGGTTAGAGAGAGAAAGGGAGACAGTTCTAAGGTAATCCAACTGTGCAAATGTGAGGGGATGCTCTGTGCCCACCAAAGACGATGAAGCAGCAACCACAGGGCAAGGAGGGAAGAGCTAGCCTTGGACTCCTCCTAAACCAAAACAGAGGAAGGTCTTAAGGAGCTTTATGATCATGAAATAGGGGGAATGGTCACATCAGATATTCTATAATAAAAAGTAAGTATTAAAACAAATTCCCCAAATCCAAACACAATGTATTATATATGTGTGTGTATGTAGGTCTTTACATATACGTACACACATATATAACATATTTTTTTTAAATGGCCACTTAACATTTTTACCACAACTAATCCCACAATTAGTAGTAAGAGTTATAAGCTAATTGTATAACTGTGGTTGCATACAGATTTGAATAATTCAGCTATACAAATACTAATAAAATAATTTCTAAGACTTACTTCTGCCCATCTATTGCTCATGACAGTATAAGAAAAGTTGATGATCTTTTATTTCAGTAGAAAAAAGGTTAACATGCTATTGCAGTTTTTAAAATATTTTCTTTGATTTAAATATTTAACATGTTTTATCATACGTAAATTTAGTGGGAAACAGAAATCACACAGACCTTCCTACTGAATCTTGCTTTAGTAAGCTATATTAGGTGACTATTTTAATCCTTACCTAATCAACGAAAGTGTTAATTTTTGAAATTTTATCATCTTTTGAAACGTTGTTCTAACAGCTATGATAGTTACCTAAATTTTTCTTTAAGACTCTCCTAACGGGAGAAAAGGAGGAAATACATTATTTATGTGTAACTGGGAATAGGCAACACTATTCAAGTCATCTTAAAACAGTTTAACAGTTTAACACTGTTAATGATAAACTGTTAGTGAGTCATGGCATTTGTTTCATGGCACTGTTGTGGAAATTCTTCTTTAGACTAAAGCTAAGACCAATATTTTTCTAATTCTTGTCTCCTGATGTACATTACAACTTTACCGTGTCTGACATAACAAGTCTTTCATTTTTCGATACCACTTCATACATAGTTGCTTGCAAAATGTTTTTAAAATGTAAGCACTGGGGTATAACATTAAAACAAGAAACAAATTCTCACCCTCAAGGTATCACACTGCAGCTAATTCCCTTAAATAAATGCACGGAAAGCCTTGGAAACCAAATTTTCTTCCTAAATTGCAGCTGCATGGTTTAAGGATTAGATTCCAGGGTAGTTTAATAATGCAGAAGAGTTGGTGAAAGTATGTATAGCAGTGCTCTTCTTTACAAATTTAAAACTTTTCCAACTGTACTCTTTTATTTAAAGGTGTGGTTTGAACGGGGAATGGGGTGAGCCACAAGAAACACAGAAAAAAACGAAGGCTACCAAAGAGATCAGAACAGGAGTACAAAAGACAGTGGTTTATCCTTAAAAATAGGACGTTAAAGCATAATTGTATTCACGTCCCTAATGATAAGAAATTACTCTGTCACATTCCCCCTGATAATTAGTATCCTAACCGAGGGGGGAAAGGCGAATACTAGGAAAAATCTGTAGGATTTTTACCTTTCTAAATAGACAGAAGAGAAGATTCCTTAAGCTCTAAATTACTCCACCAGAGAATTTTAAAACTCCAACATACTAGAGAGAGGTACAAAAATAGTGATCAAGACATTATATAACCTATTTAATAACCTAAATTTAAAAGGATCTTACTTTTCAACTATTCAGTAAAGCATACATTTAAAACCTACAGATAACTTGTTTCTATTTTTCATTTCAAGTTTTAGTTACAATTAGACAATCTTTTGGGGTGTCTGGCTGTCTCAGTCAGAAGAGCATGTGACTCTTGATCTCGGGGTTGTGAGTTCAAGCCCCACATTGGGTGGAGCAATAATTTAAATAAACTTAAAAAAAAAAAAAAGAAAACCTTTTAAGAAAAGAAGTTACTACAAATAGTTTAAATAGTTGCATACTTATCAAGTCAAAATGCTTTCCAAATACAAGTTCTCATCACGTAAGTGAAGAGATTCATAAAAGTTTACACAAAATAATAGGAATAGTAGTAGTAGTTGTTGTTATTTTGCTAGCTTTACTGAAACTGCACAAAGTGACCCAGAAATTCACTGCATGGAACAAAAATTTTTCCATAAACAGGAAATGTAAAATCCGTAAATGACAAAGGATCACTACATCTATAAGCATTTATTATTTTCTAATTTTTTTCTGTTTCCCTCTGAATAGATTCACTTTAATCAGATCAATTTACCTTATACCATTCATTTATTTCACACAACAGAACACAGGAAGACACCAACAAAGCAATCGTCCCTAGAAAACACTGCAGCTGATTTTCTTAACAATAAGGCAAGAGTTAATTTCTTTGCACTTTGATTTTTTTTTCTTAAAGGCATAAAAGTCCAAAGAGAAAACAGTATTCATCCCACACAATTAAATACTCAACCTACCAATCCACACATAGCCAGCCCTTTGCCAAGCTTATGATTCAGGGGCCGAGTAAGAACAGCAGCTCATCATATTCGCATTTCCAAACGCACGTAAGTGACCTGTTATCTTGCATCAGCTTACATTCCTTTCATAGCACAATGGTTTTTTGTGACGCATGTTCACAGAACATACTTCTCCACTGCAGCATGATGTTAAACTCACATGGGCACCCACATATTCTTCCCAGATTTAATCACTACTTTGTTAGTCAGCTTTCATGATTTTTAAGCAAGTGTTTAGGAAACAAGTGCTTGTACACCAAAAATTTAAGACCTGTAAAAGGTAAAAGTCTATATTTTATAACTACCTATAATCTATTAAAATCTAAAAAGAAGACAAACAGTAGGAAATGCCAGTAAAAATAACTTATTGGTTCAGAAAAATAAAGTGATTAAAGATACCTTTTGGGTATACATGAGCACTTATTTATAGCATTAAAACAAGCACAGTTTTTTTAAACATTTATATTAATTTATGACTTCAATGGGTGATAAAGAGATATTCTGATATATCTGATTCTTGCAGAAATAACACCAAATTGACATCTTATTCACCAGCTATCTGTGTGTGGGCCAATATAAAGAAAAGTGGAAGAATATTATTAATACACATTTATATTAATTTTTTAAAACCCTCCAAATAGTCACAGATGTCCAATAATATACGGATTTTAGTAATACCAAATAAGAAAAAAAAAAAGTTAGTGATTGTATTTAAGTTTTAAAAAGGAGAAAACATGGAATGGTCTATCATAACTATTACATAAAATTTATAACAGTCTAGGGACACCTAGGTGGCTCAGTCAGTTAAGTGTCCAACTCCTGATTTCAGCTCAGGTCATGATCTCAGGGTGGTGAGACTGAGCCCTGTGTTGGCTCTGCGCTGAGTGGAGTCTGCTTAAGATTCTCTCTCTCCCTCCCTCTCCGCTCCTCCCCCCTGCTCTCTCTCTCTCTAAAAAAAAAAAAATATATATATATATATATATATATATTATCCTAGTTTATATACATCTATTATTTCTAAATATCTATTTGGGGCTTGTTGGCATATCTAGGTTGAAAAACCATTGTGGAAAAACCTAACAAACATACAAAGAATATAAAATTGCTAATTTACAAATGTATAATGTAGAAAAATAATTTTAGATCTAAAACTTAATATGCATTACTGCCTGGGATTTGCTATGAGTACTCTCTATTAGCTCAGTCTTGGAATTCTGATGAAGTCTCTGAGCAAGACTCCCCCCACTGCTCCAGCGTACTTAAATGTAACTACGTATGTACATGTAATTGTACAAGAATTAAACAGAAAAGAAATATTGTAGCTGGTTATACAAGAATCTATTCCTAGCTCTGGCTGTTAAGTCATAAATGCACCTAGAAAGACAGGTAAATATCAATAGCTACGTGATCCTAAAGGTTTTGAGTCAAAATTCAAGAAATTGGGGTCATGTCCCTTAAATTTTATGAATCCAAATAGACACACTAATACAAACAAACAAGTCATTATTTTTGTTAATAAACAAGATAACACATCACAACAGTGATCCCTGAATGCATCTGGAGTTGGTCTTTATAAATTGAGAATTGTACATTTCAATTTCTGTTCACCCTTAAGTCATCATTCCCAATCTTGTCTACTTGTCAGGCTACTGTAAATCCTGGCACTCACCAGTACAAAGTAGTATGCATACAGCGCTGCACAATGGTGAATTATAAAATATTTGTCACCAATCACTTTCCAATACAAAATGAGAATCAACAAATCTGAAAGAAGGAAAAATAAGTGAGATATTACACAGGAAGAAGGCTGTACTGTTTTTCAAATGTATTTAACTTTCCTCCTTAACGACTTGTCACAGTCCATACTGAGCCCACTGCACTTTGTTCATACTTCACTAGTCCAGTTACCCACCTAAGGTGTCTGCTTCCACACGACTGCTCACCCCCACTCTACTGTGACCTCCCCAGGATGAGGACCAAGTGTGGTAATCCTGCACAGTGCCCACCGCACAGGTAATATATTGGTTGAAAGTACAAATTAATAACTTGTTTCCAGGGTTAAATAAAATGGAAATGTTATTGAATAAAAATAATTTTTAAATAAGCTTAAATTACTGATGTTTGTGACTACAATTCACAAAGATGGTTGCAGAAAAGGTACAAAATGACCAACTCATTTATACCAGAAATTCAACAAACAACATTTAAAAATTAACAAAGGGGGGCGCCTGGGTGGCACAGTGGTTAAGCGCCTGCCTTCGGCTCAGGGCGTGATCCCGGCGTTATGGGATCGAGCCCCACATCAGGCTCCTCCGCTAGGAGCCTGCTTCTTCCTCTCCCGCTCCCCCTGCTTGTGTTCCCTCTCTCGCTGGCTGTCTCTATCTCTGTCAAATAAATAAATAAAATCTTTAAAAAAAAAAATAAAATAAAATAAAAATTAACAAAGGATGTGATTAAATATTAATTCAAAATAGCAACAAAAACAAGAACTATTAAAAAGATATGCAAAGAAAGAGGTCAAGGCCTCAATTTCTCCTTAAGAGATCCTGAAACTAAACATCATGATTCAGAAGATAGTTTCCCTTAACAAAACAGGATGTCTAACAAAACAGAAACTTCTCCAAATGTTAACACAACTATGTTCTTTACCAAATGGCTAAATGTGAAAGTTAGACATGGAGACAAATAGCTATCATGGATGGAAACCAGGGGAGGATTCGGGTTTTATGGGGTTGGAGCTTATATAATATGGGTACCTTCTTTTATTAAAAAAAAAAAATGAAAATCAGTGATACAAAACTAGATGTGAATATTTATTTTAAAAAAAGTAATCACATTACAAATTTTAAAGAGAAAACAAACAGTACAAATGTGGAAATCAAGAACATATAACACTATCAGTAACTGACTGCATGATAGACCTTTCTAGATACATTTTCCTGACGTATTTTGGCTGTACCCTCTTGGGTCACCAATTTCTATGATAATGACCTTGTGATATCTTCCACAGAGAGAATAAAAAGAATTCACTGTTCATTCAGCATGGTTTAGAAAAAATCGGTTTCAGTTCATAATTCTTATTTTTCAGTGGTTCAGATTATTATCTGTTTGGGGAACCTTTACCAAGTTTCTTTCATACAAGACTTTCTGGGTGGTGACCACTCTCTGAACACAACACTCATGAAACGGTGCATGAGGTGTCACTATAAATTTTGTGTCATCCTTCTCAATGACAGCAGTTTGAGCCAAACAAGCAAATCTTCTTCCAACGTATTCACAAGATTCACCCTTCTTTTAATTGTAATTGTAAATTCACCCTTCTTTAATCATAAAAGTAATCCAACAACCTATTCATTATTTTAATTTGAAATTTATCTCTTCTTCCTAATGAATTACTGTGTTTTGGTATAATTTAATCTTTTTGTTACAATGGCAGAAAACTTTCTATTGAGTCCATCACTCATCTTTATCACTTCGGTTTCATATCCCATTATTTTTATTTGGATTTTTCAGCTATTTATTAAATCTGAAAATTATAAAATAGAGTACCTTATATAAAATGTCCAAATCAGGGGTCTGTTCATTTTCTCTTTTCTTACAGAGACGGTCTAGAATGCCTTCTCCAAAAATTTAAATAGTATACTCTCACTTAATTTCCCCTTTGTCTCACAGTATAAAAGGCTATTCCAACCCCATCCCACATGAGGAGAAATACGACAGAGGGAAACATGGAGTAGAAAGAGTCCATGATCTTAACTGATTATGGCTAAAACAATTTCCCTTTGTGAATTTTCAATACAAACAATGCAAAACTGCAAGCACAGGAACACATTTCAAGGGCCCTTACAAGTGAGAGAGACCTTGATGTTTAAACTTTATTAGCTTCCCAGGCCAAAAAATGGACCATTGCTAGTAAAAAAATATCCAGGCCTAACTGAGGCCCCACTCTGCAGCTCTACCAGAGAACCAGAGAGCCAACAGGAAAAACGTTTCATGTTCTACCATCACAGCAGATATTTTTTTCCTCTGTATGGGTCCTACAAGCGACTTCTCAAATACATAAAGCAAAAGCATAGCCTATGTATTCTTTGTAAAATCCCATGAGTAGTTTAAAAAGAAACAGACAGTGGCCAACATATCACATACCAGAAATGAGGTAGCCTGAAGCAATAGAGATATTCACTTTCACAAGCGATGAATCACCCCTATAAATATCAAAAAAAAAAAAAGATTCCCTTTTTTTAGCACATGGGTTATAGATGACAGCTACATTTTTTTTCTATTGAGAAATATAATTAAAATGCTTTCTATAGATTCTTGAATAGTAAACTGTCATTTGTACCAGGCCCTGTGTTACCTTGATATACTTCTAACTGCATAAATAATCATCATTTCTTAAATTAGCTAAAAGTTTTACACAAATAATTTTACTAAAAGATAACTTTTTATAAATGTGTTCTCATATGATTTGTTTTTGAAAGGATTCAAATGGATTTCCAGATGCTGGTTGGTTTTTTTTTTTTTTTATTCCTTATTCTAAATCAGAGATTCAAATACTCAAGAAATCATCTAGCCTGCCCCTGATCTTGAGGCAATATACTACGAGCAGTATCACTTTACTGATGACTGGAGAGATCTGCCTATTGTCACACAACTGCGAAATGGCTGGAACAGGACAGTGTGATCCTGCTGTTTCGACACCTATACATATCAAGATCCTACAATTCGCCCTAATAACTGTCTTTACTCCAAGAAACAGATATGAACTATCAGTCTTTTACCTGGTCTATAATGTAAATTGCTGGTGAAATGACCACAAAATTAAACTGGTAACAGCTAAACTGCAAATGGAAAGGTTTAGCAGAATCCTGTCTTCTTTACAAAATTTGATCTGCAAATATGATCCAGGAAAATTGAACCTGGAATAAACTGCAGGATCAAAGAAAATGTAAAAAGATAAAAAATTATACTACATAAAAGTCTGATAAGGACAAAAATCGATCAGTGAATTAAATCTTTGCCATAAAATTTATTACCCAAAAGAACTGGTTCTGTTGACAATCATTACTACAATAAAATTAGGAGGAAAAACTTAGAAACAGTTTAGGTAGATTACATAAAAACCTCATCATGGAATTAAATTCACTAAACTGATTCACTCTGAAAAATACCTTCCCAAAGAAAATTTATCAATACTGGTAGAATTCTGATGGGCATAACTCGGTATTTATTAAAATGACATCGCTGCAAAGAAATAGTCAAAAATTAAATTGTCCCACATGCCCCAGAGCCTGTATCTACTACATCCTTATGCAGTCCTTTCTCAAAACATACCTCATCTCTCAAAGTAAGCTGAACTAAGCCTTCTCGTATAATACTAGGAAATAACAGTCTGCAATTCTCTGCCATTGGAATGACATTTAAAATTTTCAAAAAGAGTCATCTTAGAAATTATCCTATTATTGCTGAACATAGTTATTATTAGTATTTCAAATCTTTGTGGTACTAACTTCCTCTTACATGGACATCTATAATCCTCATTTTTATACCTTTGATATCAAATGATAGATTAAACACAAGACTGAGTCTTCAGTAGATTATTACCCAAGTTGACTATCCCATCTCAACAGTTAACTCATTTTTGCTCAGAACAGTGGTTACAATTACTTGGTTCTACTCACTAACTCAGTATAAATGTTTACATCATCATCATATTCTCCCTCTCTTGGGTTACAATTGTGATACTAGTACAAAGTGGCCCTCATTATTTGTATTCAACTCTAAAATAAATCCTTTCATTGTACCTTGCTGAAATAAGTCTGAACACAAGCATTTTAATAAACCATGCACCATCAATATGTTTTCCATTTTAAAGTAAGAGTCCTTCTTATTAATAATTAATACCAAAACATAAATCAAATTGACTATATTGGAAAGAAACAGCTTACCAAAGTGGATCAGCCTTTGCAACCTCATCAAAAAACAAAATGTACAGGCCAAAAAGCCCAACAACCAAAGAATGGCATGTAGATCCTATCCTGAAATGAAACAAAATACATACAAAGATTTTAGATTCTTTGCAATAAACTGTAATTCTGGCAAGACATTTAACATTTTGAAGAAGTTAAATCTGGAAGCATTTAAATATAGGAATGGAGTACATCTAAGAGTATAATACAAAATTGCCATTTAGAAATCCAAGGGCTATGACTTTGCTTTGGAACTAATAGCAAAAAAGATGCCCAGGTCTACAATTTCCTGATAGAAAATTGTGGAATCACCTATTGGTTAAAAATTCCAAAGCAGGGGTGCCTGGGTGGCTCAGGCAATTGGGCATCCGACTCCATCTCAGCTCAGGTCTTGATCTCAGGGTCGTGAGTTCAAGCCCCATGTTGGGCTCCACACTGGGTGTGGAGAGTCCTTAAAAAAAAAAAAGTTCAAAGCAGAAGCATATCTGATGATGCAGCTGACAGAATTCTGTACAGACAGATGGCAACTGGCAAGTCTACTACCTAGCACCCTGCTCCCAGCTCCATCCTTAACAGTATCACGGCAGCATTAGTTGTCTGTTCTAATCAATTAGGAATAACTTCCAAATCTACTACTGACCTTAACCAATTCTGTATCTTTGAATCAGAATTCAAATGGATTGTGAAATGAAAATGTATTGCCTTGGAGATTTCAGTGTTAAATGCACATTCACATGCATGCTGCACTTGATTTCTGTAACCAATCCATGAGAAAGCTAGAGCGGCTATTATTAGCCTCTTTTTATCATTATTATGAAACCACTTCTAAATAGAAAAATTGAGGACCATGAATTTATACAGAAAATCTATTTTTAAAAGAAATGCTCAAGTGAAAGCAAAATGTTCACGAGATCCAGGCTGAATTTTCTTTTACAGAAGGAATAAGGTTTAGATGAAAAACGTCAGTTTCTATGAACATATCTTGCTAATAATTTAATGATTCAACCAACACCCAAGCTCTATGATATGCTACTTAAAGTGTACACAGGATACAACATATTTATTCATACAATAAAAAAGTTGACAAGTCATGAAGTTTCTTTTCTCTTCACTAGAAAAAAGGATAAAAGAAACAGCAAAATTTCCTCTTTAGAAATTAATGAGATGTAATAAATTTCTAAAATATGACCCCAAATCTTTAACGGTTACTTATATCAACCAATATGAAACTTGATACTGGAAAATCTTATTTTAACTTGAAAAATCAATATGCTTGATCTAATAGATGATGTGGGCCTAAATAGATACATCATGTTAAATCAAATCATATTTAAATGCTCAAAGATCCTCACTAATTTAAAGGCACTGACAAAAAATACTTTGAAATACCAAGGGATCATTTTGAAGTGTGAATAATTAACCCAATTCATCTGGTTTACAAGTCTGGAATTTTCATGCCAAAGGTACCTATATTCCAAACACAGTCATTTAAGGATGTCAGTTCATTTACATCAAGTAAGACATTCCACATTAATAATCATACAACCAGCTTTCTATGGCCATTCAAAAAGTCTATGAAAGCAGAAAGCACAACCTCTCACTAACTTGTTTTAGTGTTTAATAAACTTACATCAAAACGCTTCCCCTTGGAAAAATGAGGACTTTTTGTTCCTGATAGTCAGCCCTCAAATTCCCTTTTGTGTTGAGATGCTGCTACGTGGTAAATGGGAAGAATTACAAGCCCTTGGCTGATGGAAATGGCATATAATTCATGAGAGAAAAGTTAAATCTTATTTGGATCAGGAAAAGCAAATACCCTATGCTTACATACTCTTTTGCATTAAAAGTTTATACGTTCAGAAACTTCTGTTTAGTAAACATTTCACAGTCTATTCTTTAAAATCAGACTCTTGGCAAAGCAAAATGTAGATTCCTTATTGTCTAAAATGAAACACCAAGATGCCACCCAAAAGAAAGTATTTTTTTTTCAAAGACGGTTAAAAAGAAATGTTTATGCTAATAAACAGACAGGGAGATAATGGAAATAATGACCATTGTAAATAGTAATTTAAAGTTACTGATTTAATCATTTGCAAGGAATAGGGGTATTACCAATAGAAATCATATAGCTCAAACAGGCAAGAGTTAAAAATTAGAGAAGTGGATTTTAAAATCAGGAGTATTTCAACACAATAGGACTTTCTATACCACAGGAAAACAAGTGGATATAAGAAAATGTTTTTTAATTGTAAGATATAAATAATACGTGTACGTATTTTTTTTCTGAAAAAGCAACAATTAAGTATAGCAATTTATCACTTATACTTAATTAAACTGTCATCTCTCAGGTGTGAATTTTTTCGTGAGTTGTTTTTCCTCCTGTCCTTTTTCTACTGTGGGGCTCAGACCACGCATTGTTCAGAGACTCTTTCCTGATTATTAGTAAAAATTATGTGGAAGCTGGATTTCAAGACATATCCATGTACTTTACTTAAAAAGCAGCCAATCTTTTTTCTTTCTTTACACTCCACCTCACAACTTCAGTCTCATGTAAACCAAGCTGGAGTGAGAACAGGAGTAAATTTGAGAAAGAAAAAGAGAGAAGGCCATCTGAATAGGGTAATGAATCTTCTATAATCTCAGACTCCTTTTTCAAATAGGAACTCGGTTTCCCAAATGGTGATTCTGTGCACCACAGAATGGCAGTGATAAGACTGAATAATGCAAAGTATTTTTCAATTTCATTTCATTTTCATCTTTGCCTCTATCTCTCTGTATCGTCCCTATTTCTTTGGCTTGCTGCTCTCCAAGATTCAAATGCCCTTACCTACCCTAACCATGGTGAAAGGGAAATGAAAATAGGTCAAAATTTACTCTCAGAAAATCTGTCTGCCATCCCAGTCCTCGCCCCTTCCTTCTCTCCCCATTCTACCTATCTTCATGTTAGAAAGGATTTTTAAAAATAATGGTTAGTATCTTTTGTATCCCACTTGTCAACAACATCGTTGTACTATTCTTAAGACAAAAAAAAATCATACTTCTTATTTTTCAAAACTACATGGAAAAATAATTCTCACTTTTTGGGTACAAAGAGCTACAGCTTGTATGAATCAGACAAATCAATGTAAGGTGCAAAAGGAAACAACTGAAGTCTTATTCACAGCCTGAGTTATAAAAGTGGATGCCTACAAACCAATCTAGCTCAAAGATAAGGGATTTTCAGTCCGATGTGACCATTCTCAAATAAATACTTAGACTTTGGCAGAAGTTAATTCTAAAAGGAAACTGCAATGAAAAATAATTATAGCAATTTTAGAGACCTGCTGAATTCATTTTATAGTTATCATTAACTCCAAGTAAGTAACAACAAAAAATATACCCATAGCTGCTCCAATTCACCGCAGTTTGCAAATGCATGGTGATGTGTGGGCAAAATGCTCTCAAGCACGTGAAGTGGTCATCAGAGTCATTTGTGTTTGAAATGTTGTGAAAGGTTAATGAGTTGCACACACAAAAAATCTGTAAGCCAACTAATTAAAACTCCCGCAGATTTCTATACCCTCAGTTACTACTCATTTTCCTTTTTTTTTCTTTGTTTTAAAATCTAAAAAGCATTTTTTACTTTAACAAAAAGAAGAGGTTCTGATGGGCTCTGAATTATAATGAAGGTTCATTAAAAGAGAGATACCGATGTGCCAACCATACAGCACCCTCTGATATACAGCGTTTAACGGCCCTCAGTCTGGCTAAGCAAGCCAACACTATATATAGGCTACTCAGCCCCAGCTAACATTCACTTCTGTGATCACTTCCAGAGAGCACATGTTCGTTATCATAAACGTTTCAGAGGAGAATGTAAAACAGGACTCTTCTGCAGTCAGCTGGAGTCTCCTTAACCTTCCCACGCTTCCCCAGAAAGTTCAATTTTTCCTAACATCTTTCAATAGAAGAATTTTTATAATTTTCTTGTATGAGATCTATCTACTTACTTTCCTTTTATTCCTAAGGTCAAATAAAAAATCTGACCTTAAAGTTTGTAAGATCTTCGATGAAAGATTTTTCGGAAATATTTTAAATAATTTTATTTCATAAAACTAACTTTTTAAAATCAGTTACATTTTTGTATGCTTTACCTTGAGTGCCATTCAATCTTCTTCTCAAAGCTGAGACTATTAAAACCTGGAGAAACTTTTGCTGAAAACCAGGAACTTATAAAGTAGAAAAGAAGCTGAAAAGTGAAAAAGCTGGTAAAAACAGTGCTGAAGACCAGTTTGATGTTGGTGTCCATATTTCTTCAACCTGTTTAGAAAAAAAAATGGCTATCAATTTCTTTAAATTGCTCATAAGAAATCTAAATTAATTTTTTAAGAATATGTGCTTATATTTTTAATAATTTATCTTAATTTAGTACAAATATAAGAATACAAAGAAACTAAAAGACTTTTAAGTCTTTACCAGCTATTTGTCATGCATCTTGTATTTGTATTTAAAATAAAAAAGGAAAAATTATCCTAGATATCTGTTATCAATTTTAGAAGGCAAATTTAACAGCATGATTTTCAAAATTATCTAAGTCTTAGAGTTTAACATTAAGAGGGCATTTCAAGTACTATAACTGAAGGTATTCTTTTAGTAATATTTTTAATTAAATAGGAAAAATCATCTGATTTCTCTACGCCTCAACTTCCTCATCTATAAAATGAGTCCATTAGATAATTTCTAAGAAACAATCAGGCCAAAAATCATAACAAAACAAAAAATAACTACATTATAAAAACTAATTGTACAGTGAGGCAAATGACATTTAAAACAAAATTAAAATCTTACAAAGAATAATATCATCTTAGAAAAGAACTACACCACTGTTCCTGCTTAAATTAGTATTTAACTTTTCCTTGGACCAAAAATCCTCCATGGCTTTTTACCTCTAAAATACAAGATTTTTATAAAAGAGCTTCAGGTTTTAAGGGTAGAGTTGTTAGCAGAAAGAATAGTAATATGCATATATACACATTCAAAGTACGTCTTCTTTCTCACTGAACTGAACTTTATTTGGATCCTAAAAATCTCAGGAACATTCAGACCAAAAGAAAGACACTAAAGCATCTGCTCATATCCAGCAAATACAGTATTTCTAGAAATGGCTCCATCTTTGATAGAGCTGACCCTCAAATGAAAAGGAAATGAATCAATACATATTTCCAGCTGCCTAATGTGAAGAAATAAAGTCACCTACTGAAGCCAATTCACTAGAGAAAAACCAAGTCATTGACTGCACTAGCAATAACCCCACTTCATTCCCTTCCATCCAGGACCTCGTAATAAGAATCAGGCTCCCACAGGGCCTCTTCTGACAGAACTCGCGTGTTTGTAATGAGTTCTTTCCCCATTCTTTCTTTCTGGTGTGTGTGCTCAGTAAAAATATTGATATTACAATTCTTCTCCATGAGATTCCATTAACTTTATTGCTCATTTACTTTTTTTAAATTCAACATGTGTTTTAGGGTATTAAAATTTTAATTTGTGATCTTTTAGCCTAGGTTTAATATTAACCAAATAATACATACAAGTTTTGTACATAAATTAAACATCATTATAATTCACTAAGTGAGATATAAAAGGGAAAATGGTTTTCTAAGATTAAAGCAAATGGGGATCTGGAGGCCAGGTGGGCAGATAAATGAAGAAAATGAAACCAGTAACCAGAAGAGAGTGGAGAGTTTAATCTTCAATGTAAGGATGGTTTGCCCTGAAGTGTGTATGTTCCTTGCTAGTCCTGGAGGGTGGCTGGACATGAGCTACTTATTTACATTTTTAAAATTCAACTATATAATGAGCATGTGTTTCATTAATGTTTGCTAAAGTTATATTATAAAACATAGGAGGTATCATACAACATTATCCATTTTATGAACGGTTAACCAGTACATTAACAAAAAAGCACTCAAACAGCTCACCATTAAGAAATTCCTCATTCCTACTGGAAGAACAGACATTATTAAAATGTCTACACTACCCAAAGCAATCTATCCATTTAATGCAATCCCTATCAAAGTACCACCAGCATTTTTCACAGAGCAAACAACCCTAAAATTTGTATGGAACCACAAAAGACCCCGAATAGCCAAAACAATCCTGAAAAAAAGAGCAAAGCTGAAGACATCACGATTCTGGACTTCAAGTTATACTACAAAGCTGTAATCATTAAGACAATATGATACTGGCACAAAAACAGACACATACATCAATGGAACAGAACAGAAAACCCAGAAATGTACACACAACTATTTGGTCAACTAATCATCAATGAAGCAGGAAAAAATATCCAATGGAAAAAAGATAGTCTCTTCAACAAATGGTGTTGGGAGAACTGGACCACTTTCTTACACCATACACAAAAGTAAATTCAAAATGGACAAAAGACCTAAATGTGAGACAGGAAACCATCAAAATCCAAGAGGAGAACACAGGCAGCAACCTTTTTGATTTGTCAGCAGCAACTTCTTACTAGACACATGGCCAGAGGCAAGGGAAACGAAAGCAGTAATGAACTACGGGGACTTCATCAAGATAAAAAGCTCCTGCACAGTGAAAGAAACAATCAACAAAACTGAAAAGCAGCCTATGGAATGGGAGAAGATACTTGTAAATAACATATCAGATAAAGGGCTAGTATCCAAAATCTATAAAGAACTTATCAAACTCAACACCCAAAAAACAAATAATCTAGTTAAGAAATAGGCAGAAGACATGAATAGACATTTTTCCAAAGAAGATACAGACGGCTAACAGATACACAAAAAGGTGTTCAACATCACTCATCATCAGGGAAATACAAATCAAAACCATGATGAGGTATCACCTCACACCTGTCAGAATGGCTAAAATTAACAACACAGGAAACAACAGATGTTGGTGAGGATGCAGAGAAACGGAAACCCTCTCACACTGTTGGTGGGAATGCAGACTGGTGTAGCCACTCTGGAAAATAGTATGGAGGTTCCTCAAAAAGTTAAAAATAGAATTACCCTATGACCCAGCAATTACACTACTGAATTTTTACCCAAACAATACAATGGACACTGATTTGAAGGGGCAGATGCACCCCGATGTTTATAGCAGCATTATCAACAATAGCCAAACTATGGGAAGAGTCCTAACCATCATCGACCGACATAGACACACACATACAATGGAATATTAGGCATCAAAAGAATGAAATCTTGTCATGTGCAACGATGTGGTTGGAGCTAGAGTGTATTATGCCGAGCAAAAGAAGTCAGAGAAAGACAAATACCATATGATTTCACTCAGATATGGAATTTAGGAAACAAAACAGATGAACACATGGAAGGCAGAAAAAGAGGGAAGCAAACCATAAGAAACTTCTTTTCAAAAAAAGATTTTATATTTGAGAGAGAGAGGGAGAGAGAGCGCGAGCACGTGCACAAGCAGTGGGGAGGGGCACAGGGAGAGGGTGATGTGGAGCTCCATGTGGGGCTCAATCCCAGGACCCTGAGATCATGACCTGAGCTGAAGGCAGATGCTCAACCCACTGAGCCAGCCAGGCGCCCCGCCCTAAGAGACTCTTAATGATAGAGAGCAAACTCTGGGTTGATGGAGGGAGATGGGTGGGCAATGACTAAATGGGTGCTGGGAATTAAGGAGAGCACTTGAGATGAGCACTGGGTGTTATATGTAAGGGATGAAACACTAAATTCTACTCCTGAAACACTAAATTCTACTCCTGAAACCAATATCCCACTATATGTTAACTAACTAGAATTTAAATAACAATTTGGAAGAAAAAAAAGAAATTCCTCATTCCTAAAAAAGCTAGTTTTTGTTAAGTCTTTGTTATACTGGCTATTTTATATTTTTAACAGATATACTTTCACTTAACTGGGGTCTTTGGGATACATGTTGAGTCTCCCTTTGCAAAAATGTTTCATTTAAAACTAAAGAGCTCCATGTAGTCTAGTTGTGGCTTCTATGAAAGGCTCAACAGACAGAAGCTAATTAAATTGTTCTACTCCCAGCTTTGCTTCTTATTAAGCAGCTGCTTGCTTCATCAGTCATGCCAAATCAAGGACAAATCCAGTGATTTTTTTTTTAATGTATTTCCCCAGAAAACCAAGGTTTCTGGTAGAAAGCAAGTGTCCCTCTTCATTCACTGAATCCGGCAAGAAAGGGGGGAAATGGATAAAACCAAGCAATGCTCACTACTGACATAGTTTAAGAACCTTGGAGAGTTAGGTAACTATTAAGTAGAAGAATTCTATTTTTTCTAAAAACAGAAAAGTATTTGACCTGGTTCATTCACCTCTACATGTGGCTGGGATACTACTCTAGGAAGGAACAGCCAGAACGGAAGTGGGAAATATTTCTGTGGCAATTTACAAGGGGAGTGTCTAGACAAGAATTTAACAATGCAATTAGTCCATCTTGATTCACACCAAAGAAACTCTTCCAGAGGCCTCCTGACTACCGCATTAGAATGTTTTCTTCTAAGACAGTTTCCATAAACTTTAATTCAAGCAGGTTTCTTAGAAGAAAAGCATGAAAAGGTTTGAAGTACACCTCTCCAACCATTAGCTTATAATAGCCCTCCTTNAGGACTCCCAGAGGCAGGGCCACCGGAAACAGCACAGCCAGGCTGACTCAGCCCTCACTTCAGCCAACAGTTCATCCGACATCTGCCACATGTCCACCAGACACTCAGAATACAAAATGCGGAACATGCTTATAGGCCAGTAGGGAGGCAAAGAAACCAATCACCACCACACTGAGTGCCAAGCTCACGGTGCTAAGGGGGTATTCCCTGCTTTCAGAGAAATAAATACCCAGCAGAGAGGACATATAAACAGTGAGGAGATATCGGAAGGTATTCAATGTAAACAAACAGGACACCTCTTCTATTAAAATCCCAAAACCCTTTAATGCTGGAGTGTAAGATTTAGTTCCACCAGCTGAGTCTAGAACTACTGACTTGGGAACACGAAGATTACTCTCATTTCCCATGTTCATTATTCCCTTGTAATACAAGGGCTTCCCTAGGGTGTGTATCAGAATTACCAATGCCATCTCCGGACACATACACAGCTGCACTCTTTTCCATTCTGACACAACATGAACCACTGCATAGTGGTTAGCAGTAATAACATTAACGTGGAGAGGAAAACATCTTGTGGGGTTGTCTTTAAGGGCAGCAAAGAAGGGGGAAGCTCGAAGAACTCCTCCTTGCGCTTAGCACTCCTTTTCCCATCTTTTGTGAGCTTCCTTTCCCGTTTCACCCAATGATTCCAAACACTCACTGGTCTCAAATCTCTCTCTTATAAAAGATACGGTTTCTTCCTATCTCACCAAAAAATGGAGGCCGCCGAGCATGAACTCCCTGTCACAATGTCTACTACCTCCCCTGCTCCAAAATAGAACCTCTTCTTTGCCCACTATAGGCTCTGCCTAGGTGTATGCCCCACACCTTCAACATGGCTTAAGTTGTGTGCAACCAAATGTCCCCCAGCATACCAGTCCTAGAGGGTCCCCTTCCCTCCGGATAGCTCCATATGGACATCCTGGAGGCCCCATTGGCTCTACATGACCTGAGCCAAACTCAATCCCAAACCAGTCCTTTCCCAGGGCTCTATATCTCAGAGAATGGTACTATCATCCACCACATTTCCCCCATCTTCCAGTCCAGAATAGTTCAGTTACTCTGGTCCCCTTCCTATCCCTTATTCCCACAATTAATTGACTGGCAGACTGAAAAATAGCAAATGAAGGATAACTTGATTCCGGGAAAGTTCTGAACGTTCCTCATGACAACCTTATGAATAATATAAACAAATGTGGCTGGAAAACAAAATTAGGTAAATCCAGAGCCAGTTGAAAAACTAGAAGCAGCATGCAGAGCAATGATCTGAAACAGACCTGAGAAATATCTCCTGCTATCCTGTAAGATTCCCTTTGTAGTCTGTATTAGTAACATCGTTTACAAACATTTACATGGTCCTCAATCTGCATGTAACACAGAGCTGGGAAAAATAGCTAATATAATGGGTTAACAGAATCAGTTTCTAAATTATCTTCATAAGCTGAAATAGTAAGTCCCAATCAGAAAGAAAAAGCATAATAGGAATAAATAAATTTTAAAGGCAATACCTAAGTATAGGAGTTAGTATAATAGCTATGTAACACACACACACACACACACACACACACACACACACACAGAGTAGAAACCTTAGCATTTTAAGTTACACAAACCAGTGAGAGATAATAAGGTAATGAAGATACGAATAACAAAAAAACAAACTTCAGGCTCATTTATAGTCAGCGTAAAAATATACCTTTGGATCAAGATACTTATCAGCCCCACTTTTTTCTGAATTAATCACATACCATTGGGAGCAAGGTTACTTAGAAAGGACTCGAGTATTCTTCAAACATCTTCACTGTTGTGTGGAAAAGTGAAAGAGGGAGCTTATTCTGCGTTACTCAAAATGGCACAAATGGGCAAAAATTACAGGGAGGGAAGAGTTCAGCTTAATTTAAGGAAGAACCTTCTAACAATTTAGAAGTGCCCAAGCATCCCTCACGGAAGTGGTAAAAGGACTTCAAGGGGGCTGGACTTGAGTCTTTGAGAGCACTCTCAAAGAAAGATTCTGGGATTCTAGGACTGAACTGAACTTTGGTATCTAAAAAGACAATTTTGCATTAAACACTATATAAGCTTCTCAAAAGTTTATCATTTAGGTTTTTAAAAAATCAAAATTACATATGTAGAAAAATATTAAGTCCATATCACTCAGTGGGATGTACACAGACTCAGTTGCAGTCTTGAGACTGAACCTCATTCCACCGCTTGCTGTGTGACCTGGGACAGATTACTAAATTTGCCTTACCTGAAGCTCCGTTCCCTGTGAAAGGGAGATAACAGTACTAACTTGGCATGGCTGTCATGGGGCATAAACCACATGTCTGTTGGACACTGAGAACAATACTTGGCATATGGTGCACATTAAGTTTCTGCTTCCACCATCATCCGTCCCCAGCAGCAAGAGGGCATGCAGCTTCTGGGTCTGTCACCACTCCAGCCAAGGACAAGACCACTGTCTAGCCACTAAGGCCCCTAACTCATCCCTGTTTATATTAGTCAACACTCACACATGCAGGCAGACCCCAGAAATCTATCCTGTACCATGTGACTATCCCTGTCATGCTCCTAAGTTCCTTCCCAGTAGCCACCTGACCCAGCCCCTCACTCTGTCCACATCTCAAACCCTTCCACTAGGCCCCCTGGGGCTGCTCTGCACCCAGGAAATAGATCTCTATCCTTTGCCTCTCCTCTGTGTGCTCTGAAGACAACCCCCCTCGCCTGCAGCCCTCCCAGGTCGTGGCTGCCTGGTCTCCCACACTTGGGAGTCAGGAGGTGGCCCGATGTCCTCTTTGCTCCTCACATGTCCTTCAGGCCCTGCTCCTCCAGTCCCCTGCCCCCTGTAAACACCCAGTGTGCTTTGGTCCTACTATTCAGTTATACAACCTCTCCCTCTCCTCACTGTCTTGTATTCCAACCTCCTGGACATTTCCTCCCAGTCAGACTTTGGTCTTGGTTCGCTGATGTCCTCAAGCCCTGATATCATCCTGAGTGACTTCTTACTCCATCGAAGGTGCAGGGTTCCTTAACAACTCAGTCCTTTCTTCATCGGAAATGGCACCTCTTCCATGCCACCTCAACCACTCATGGACCTTTATTGTCCCTTACTCAATGTTTTTCTGCCTCCACAATAACATCTCAAATATTCCCCTGTTGACCTTTCCTTCAAGTGTGCTCAGTATTACAACATTTTCAAGTCCACTGACTTCTTGGCTCATTCCCAACCCTCTCGCCCTTTCCTCTGTTTTACTTCCCTCTTTAATCAGCTTAGATCCTACAGCCCATCATTTCAGTAATACTCTTACTAACACCCTACATTCCCTTTCCACTGCCAAGAGCTGGCAAAACTCCAACCCCAGAACTGCTCAACCATTTACTCAGCGATGAGCCCTACACAATCAGAGCACTGTTGCGAAGTACCACACACCAGAAGGAATGGGGCTGGTGAGTGAGAAATGGCAGAGGGGTCAGAGGGCCCTCAACGCTGCGCTGTACTCCCACTGCACTGCCCCAGCTGACCGATCCTCTCACGCGGCACCGTTCATTTTCCAAATCATCCCTACTTTTCAAACCTCTAACCATCCACCCCATTCTCAAAAGATAGCCCCATCCGACCTCACAAAAGAATAGAAGCCGACATATGAAAACGCGATCCCACTATCAACCGCACAAACTACCTGCATCTTCACCCATCTGCCCTTCCATCTCAGGACAGCCTCTCCAACCTGTGCACCCCCCACGCCTCTGGTAACCCTCAGTTTGTTCTCTGTATTTATAGGCCTGGTTCTGCTTTTCGTTTGCTTTTTTATTAATCTGGTTTTTTTAGATTCCACATGAGTGAGATCATATGGTCTGTGTCTGTCAGTTAAAGCTGCAATTTAAATGAATGTCTCCTTCCCCCAATGAAATGTGAGCCCCGTGAAAGTGGGAAACATGGACATTTTTCCCCTCGCCACTGCATCCCCATACCTAACACAGGCCTGCCACATAGCATGTGCTCAATACATGTTTATTAAATAGAATGATAATAACAGACATTCATATTTTTACATGGGCTTTCCACTCTGCTACTATCTCATCAGCAACAGGTCCCTCATTTTGCAGTATAGTCAGAATACTGGAAAAAAGAATATTCTAAATTGACAACTCTTGTATTATAGCATGAAAACATATTTACTTCAAAAGGGCCCTCACTTCAAACACCCAAGAGCAGAGAGTACTGACCAATATTATAAAGTGAACTCACACTGAGTATGTGTTTTAGTCCATTTGCATTGCTCTACCAAAGTACCACAGACTGGGAGGCTTATAAACATCAGAAATTTACTGCTGCCCACAGTTCTGAAGTCTGAGATCAGGGTACCGGCATGATTTGGTGAGGCCCCTCTTCGAGGTCACAGACTTCACACTGCAGAAGGGGCAAGATAGCTCAGTGGGGTCTCTTACAAGAGCACTAACCCCATTCACGAGGGCTCCAGCCTCATGACCTAATCACTTCCCAAAGGCCCTACCTGCTACTACCATCACCTCTGGGGGTTAGGATTTCAACAGATGAACTTGCGGTTGGGGGGGAACACAAACATTTAGATCATAGCAGCAGCATATATGGTTTCTCCATCCCAAACTCCTTATAACAAATGGTATGTGTTCAAAGGTTTCATAGCAATTACAATCTGCTCTGTATTTTCATATTCTTATCAACTACAGAAGTACTTATTTATTGATTTAGCTATATCAGTAGGCCTAACATGTTAAAGTGTTTTAAAAGTCTCTGTTTGCAAACTGGAAGATACTTATAAATGAACACATGACTGCAGAAGATATTTACCAAACCAAACAAACAAAAACCCTACCAAAAAAGTCATAGCTGCACCTCACCCAATCATTCTGGGTTTTGTTTGCATTTTCATATGGGTGGTACACTGCAATTACCTGTCTAAATGCTCGTGAAAGGTCAATAATTAACCAGAAACAATAAAACCCCCCTCAGTAAAGAATGACTACCACACTACCCGCTCCTGTCTTTTTATTCATGTAAAAACAATTAAACATCTAATCAAACATACAAAGCTCTCAACTAACTACAGTTATAGTTTTTGGTTTTCATGGTCATTACTATTATTTGAATTCTACATCAAGAGCTATATGAAAAAGTTAGGAAAATTATGCGCAGAAAACATTCCAGCTCTTATCCTTTTCTGAGCATCAAGTTCAAGAACCATTAGCACTAGTGTGAAAGTCTACGGGAAGCCAGCTACATAAAAGTCAACCTAACTTCCAGAAATCCTCCAATATTCATGGTACTGCGTTTTAAACAGAAGCAATGGGAAGAATAATGGAGACTAAATCAGGAGAGGCTAAGGAACCCTAAATTAATATGATTAAATCACACTCCCTTTCTCACAGATACGATGTTACTTAAGGTTTAACAAGGGACTACTCGTGAGGATAGCAAAGATTTCTCTACGGTTCCTCCCTGTGACTTAAGATACTAAACTTCGATTAAGGGTATCCTTTATATTTTCCCATTCCTTCAATCCTTTTTCTTCCAAGAGCATATAACAGAATTCAAATTGAAAAGACACTGATTCTAATCAGTCCTGTTACACACCCTGACAATGCAATGGACACCCCCCGAAACAATTTTTTTGGATTACGAATTGTTTTAATGATAACAAAAAATAAAATATTTAGGGTTAAATATTCATACATTTCTAACTGGCCTTTATTTTCCCCACCATCCTATGTAATAATTATAATCATGACATGTATGAACAGAAAGGAGGCTGAAATTCTGTTCCCCAAACTGGCACTGTTCGGGAAACCCACTCAACGACTGTGGGGTGGCCCTATCTTTGAGAACTGTTGTAACAGCTAATTCATATTGCTACGGATCTCATTAGTCCAAGATTTCCATTTTATCTGTCTCCTTACATCCTAAGCTAAATGCCTTCTAGATCTTTCTCTGTCCCCTCATCCAGTGTTTTTCGAATTTTCATATCCCAGAGCTTCTCCCTGCCCCTCTCACATGTACACAATACTTTCTCCATATATATTCTTATTCCAACCAGTCAAGAAGATTCTGTAGTCTTCCCTTTTACAGTTTGGTTGTTTGTGTGTGGCGGTGGTAGTGGAAGGTATTGATATTTTTTCACATAGCCGAGAGACCCCACCAAGACATTCTGGAACAGCAAGTGGGGGAGGGGTAAGTGAGGGTTATCCCAGCTCCTTAACCTCTGCCTGAGAATTCCTGCTCTTTCAAGAAATAATTTCTCTCCTTGGTTTCCCACAGCACTTGATCAGGTCTCTCTTCTATTACAGGTATTTTTAATTAGGACTTTAATAAAACGATTATTCTTATTTTCCTAGCTTACATTTATTTACACTTTTTACATGTTTTGGCTACTAACTCAAAAATAAATAAAATCAAATCTAATACAGTTAATCTATGTTGTGTCAACTTTTTAAGGTTTTTGTCTTATTTACATTTTTTATTTCATTTTCCACTGACTCTCTGATATGGGATTTGTTTTTATAATGTCTAACAAGAAGTGTGGCTATAAGGGAATGACAGTGGGAAAAGGCCACCTTCCCCAGCAGTCCTTACTGCGCTGCTGGTTCCTGACCCCCAATGCACTGAGAATTCGCCCCTTAGAAATTCAGTCCATTTTCTAAGACCTGAAGGCTCAGAGTACAGATAGCACATTTTATTTACTTGGTAAATGTTTCCTAGCATCTCACCCCACTTAAAACTTTTATAAAGACGTTTTTTGTTTTTGTTTTTTAAAGATTTTATTTATTTGACAAAAAGAGAGCCAGCGAGAGAGGGAACACAAGCAGGGGGAGTGGGAGAGGAAGAAGCAGGCTCCCAGCGGAGCAGGGAGCCCGATGCGGGGCTCGATCCCAAGACTCTGGGATCACGCCCTGAGCCGAAGGCAGACGCTTAACAACTGAGCCACCCAGGTGCCCCATATAAAGAAGTTTTTGCTTTGCAAACCTAAGAGCTCCAATGACAGCCACTGGATTTTGGATAAACCAGAATGCCTTAAGCTAGGAGACAACAGTAATTGGAAGATCATATAAATATAGTACTTGACACAAATAATAAGGGGTTGGAAGCGTGTACAATTTGAGGGCCTATCTTTAAGGAGATCAACATTTCAAATACAACACACTCCCCAAGCCTTAGAAGAGGTTAGTGAGGAGCCTTACAGCTGAAGCAGAGACCAGATGGCACTGTGTCACCTGGGGGACTCAGGAAGAGGAACAAGGTTCTGCAGCCAACCTCTACCCAACCTCTGTTGTCCTTATTTCCCTGCAATTCCCTTCCTGGAAGGGAGCCTCTTGGCTTGGGACATCTTTTGGCTTTCCAGCTTTCATCAAGGAAAAGCTGGACAGTGCAAGATTTTTCCAAATATGTTTTGTTCTTTTTCTAAAGGAATCACTGCCGAGCAAGCTGGGAAATCAAAACCTAAGGAGACAGGGAGGTCCTTTTGACCTTCAAATTGTCGATCCTATTACCTCTGAGAGAGTCCTTGGGATGCAGGGAAGTGGCTGAGACAGGACAAAGCCTGCCTGCCTTCTGCCTCTCTCTCTATTTGCCTGCTCCCCACAGGAACCAGAAACAGTACTGAACAGGTTAAAGGAGCTGAAGAACAATTTAGCAAATCTCTCTCACCTGTTGAGTCTTAAAATGCATTCTATTCAACTGGAGAGAAACCTAGAATCATACCCACTCCCAGGATTTAGTAAGTGGCCATGGGCAAGAAGAATATGACCTTTCTGACTTGCAAGTCCTATAAGAGAGGATAAGAATGCCTACATTGCAAGACGGTTGTCTGGCTTGAGTGAGATGAATTAAATACACTGAACACAGGGCTTGGCACATGTAGCCACTTGTGATAATTCCTTGCTAGTGTGACGTTGTCACTCCTGTCGCCCAGAGGTGGAGTCTATGTGTCTGCCCTCATGAATCTGGGCTGGCCTTGCCATCTGCTGACAAACAATGAGTAGAAGAGAGGCTGTGAGGGTTGCAGAGCCTCAGTAGGCCTCAGAAAACATGGCAGCATCTGCCTTTTGCTCGCTTGACTGTTGCTCTAAACCTGCCACATAAAGAAATCGGTCTACTGTACTGGAGCATGCGAGAGCACCTGAAGAACTGAGACTCCCAGCTGACAGCACTTGACACAAGCCACCAGCCATGCTGGCAAGTCCACTCCCATCTTCCAGCCCAGTGCACCCACCAGCTGAATGCAGCCATATGAACAAGCCTATAACCAGCAGGGTAACGGCCCAGCCACCCACAAAATCATGAGAAATAATAAATCATTGTCTGAAGCCACTAGGTTTGGGGGTGGTTATTCACCAGTATATCAAAACACCACTCAATAAAGGATAGCACTTGTTATCACCACCTTTTCCTAATCAAGAAATGTTACACCCATCTCTCGAATGGTACCAAGTCACAGAGGGATAGGATAGTCGGTATTCGAAGCAATGTGATCATTTCTGCCTCCTTTTAACCTATGGCCTAGGGGCCCTGAAGCTTGTCTACACCTCCGATCTGATTGGGAGATAGGGTGGCTTAAATGAGAAGAAGCCAAGGAGTTTCTAAATTCTCTAGGTGCCCTTTCATGCTATTCCCTTAGGGCCACTTAAAACCCTACCGCGGTACATTGAAAATGGTTTTTCTTCTCTTCTGATGTCTTCCCATAAGATTGCCTTTGCCAACTACACTGTTTCCCAATAAACATGATATTTACCGCCTGATGATATCTGTTTGACATTTGTCAGGCAGCTAAAAAAAAATCTGACACGTTTCCCTGAACCACTTCTCAGGCTATGAGGTGATGTGCAAAGCAATTACGTGAAGCTTCAGGTGACTTCAAGGTTAACATTTACTATAAACCTCAAGTTTAAATTCAGGGTAAGTCTTGTAAAAGTACCTCAGCTTGACCCATAGACCTAGTAATAAAGAACTGTTCTGGGACAATGTTCTGAGGTAAAACTGGAGTGAATGTGGCCATGGAAACACAGACCCAGGTGGCTCATGGGACTTGAACTTTCCCAGCTTCACAAAACAAGGTCATGCTGCCCCAACCTGTAGCTCTCGGAGTCCTGCTGACACTCTGATACGCTACAACCCAGTGATAATGGAGAGCTCGGAGATGCTCTCAAGATTTCTTGGAATGGTGGCTCTGAGCTCTTCTCACTCGTGGAGCTCATCGGCGTGAACACATACCATCCTTCCTGCACGGACCAACTACAGACCTGTGCAGGTGTGTTTTTAGGGGGAAAATATTTCCTTCATTGTTGTAGTTCTGATACATTAATGCCATGTAAACATTCTCAGTTCTTGGCGGTGGCTGAGGGGATGGGTGAAATAGGTGATGCGGGAACTGAGTGCACCGGTTGTGACGAGTGCCAGGTGACGTATGGAAGTGCTGAATCACTACACTGTACACCTGAAACTAACACGGCACTGTATGCTAACTGGAATTTAAATAAATACTTTACAAATAAATAAATAAACATCCTGACTTCTTGCTTTGTAAGCTGCAAGCCTAGAAATCCCAGGAAAGTGGGTTCTACTCACAGAAATTCTACTAACATGATATATTCTGTACTACCTTACAGAAAGAAATTGTCTAAGAACAATACCAGATTGCTGTTTTCATCTGTCCTCTTAAAGCTCTCTCTGGATTAAACCCATGACCTTCCCCCTCACCCTAATGACCTTTCACTGAGGCCTGCCAAGGCATGATACCCATGAGTAGCACTGAGGAACATGGTATGAAATGGCATCATAAGGCAAGGTCACTCGGTTTTGCTGTACAACACTGGGGACGTTGCTGAGAACACCGGCCAATGCAAATGCAGTGTTTTCTGGCTGAAAATCCAAAGGAGGAATTTCTCTCAGCTCCCAGAATCAGGAATAGATGGATTTCTCCAATTTGGTTTCTCGTCGGGACACCCTGAAGCTTACTGCGGACTGCCTCTGTCTTCTCCTAGGCTGCTGGAGTGCTTGCAGCCAGCACTCCAAGGTACACGAACCAACCTCACTCATGACTCCACCTTATTTTCCTTTGGCTTATTTTTCTTTCTCATCCTTAATTTACTGTATCTTGTCCTATTGTATGCATCTTTGTAAGCCATCCCAAATCACTTCTGGAATCAGACAGGGTATAAATAAAACTATAAAACCCAAAGATATGATCATCAGCGTGTATACCTAGTTCCCCTACTCCAGACGGTGAGCTCTTGTCAGCAGGGCTGTCCTGCGAAATCCTTCGAGTGTCTAGTGCTATCCTTTTACTGCTGAATGACTATCTGGGGAATTAAATGGTATAAGTAAATTTTGATACCACTATGTTAACTGAACTATAAAATAAGTATAAAATACTAATGATTTTATCTTTTATCCTCCAAACACCAACGTGCCAAAGGAGGCAGGTACAAGGGTGTTTACTACAGCACGAGAAGCAACTCTCAGGGCCACGGATAGGGAAATGATTAAATATGCTGGTGCAGCCACACTATCACAGGCTGTACCGACATTTAAATAAGCGGGATGATACAGAAGGGCATTCACCCATCACACACTACGGGGTGAAAAAAAAAAAGACCAGGCAGTGAAATAATACATTTTTCATAACTACCTAACTGGCTTTTTTGGCATTTGTAGAGAAGAAGGGCTATACCCCCAAACTGCTAACTGGCTGTACTTGGGAGTGAAATCAGGGGAAATGGGAGCTGGAGAAAGGGGAAGAAGTGAACTGTCATTCTCCTGAGTGTTGGTTGTTTTCATGGTTTTTCTTTATGTTATTTATAACGAGAAAGTTTCACTTTTGTAATTAAAAAATAAAAAACACTGAAGAAAACATGTAGCGGCTTCAGGTTATAAAGCATTCTCGAATCCTCAAAATGTCTAATGTCTCAAGCGTTTGGCTGGGAGATACTAAGCTGGGATCCTCCAAACAAGCGGCCTTTGCTCCGTGGCTCGGCCTTCCCTACGGGCGACTCGGCTCCCTCCCTTAGAGCCTTTATCCTGTCACGGAATCCTCCATAAAGTAGGGAACAAACTGATGTTTAGTGACATACATACAGGTTTTTTAAATATGAAAAGGCAAAGGATCTTTCTCAATCAGAACACAGCTGTAGTCTTTACAAGTCCTCAAAACAGCATATAACAAATTATAAAACATTTAAATTCTTAACTGTCTCAATGTTTTGTTTTGTTTTGTTTTTTACTTGTATTAGAGCAAAACACGTTAACTGAGCAAGACTAGGTTGGGAAATTATGTCCCTAAAATGTTAATACTTTGTAAAGGGGGAGGGTTTAATCGTTCCAAAGTTTTCACCAAATGAAAATTCCTTCTTCCCCCATTCCACACAATAAATACACAGCAAATAGGGAGAAGTCTTCTAGACCTTCAGAATGTACTTTTGAAAGGTTTTTTGAAGCCTATCTGGAGAAAGCGAATTAAATTAACTTGACCAACACAGAGTCTCCATGTCTCCAAAATGTAAAAATTAAATCAAAACCAATGTGTAAACCCATCAATGAATGGTTATTTCTAGGGAGGCTGTGGCAGGATCTGGTGGACACCAGCACAGCACAGGCCAGGATCCCAACACAGGATTCTACGGAACAGTCAGGTGGACACTGCTGAAGTCCAGAGCTCGGAGATAACACCAGAGAAAGCACTATATACATACCAGACAGCCGAGGAGAAACACATCACCTAAGGTAAGAAAATCAAACACAGCGAGGACGGGTCAAACGGAGGATCCCACTAGTCAGAATGTGGATGATAAACACAAGCAAGTAAACAAGCAACCCCAGGGAACTCTGACACCTGTGCATGTGGCCTCCACACTTCGCTGTACTTGCCCACTGGTGAGGCTGCCAAGTGTATGAGTCAGGTGTTGATTGTTATGAAAAGGCAGTCAAAGGCATGCAGATAAACTCTGCCCTGGAGTTCCAGGGCGCGGGTCATGGGAAATTAGCTCAAGGATGCTGGATGCTGCCTCACCTATCCCCTCAAGCAGCTTTTTTGGCCATCCCAAAGACTATGAATAAGGATTCCAGTTTGATCGTGAAACAGACATCTCAGGAGGCCTTGATAATCTAACCCTTTTACACAAACAAGGTAATGAGAAAACGTTTCCAATTCTCTGTAAGGCAGCTAATTTCCTAATGAGTTTCATCAGCAATGGGGTTTTGCAACAACACATCCCATCCACTTCTGTAAGAACTTCTCAAAGCTGTGAGGGGAGTTATAAGCCCACACACTGCACTATGAGCCCCTCAGTTTCCTATCCAGCTGATGAAAGTGGACATGGCCTAAATCCACCAGCCAGTTTGTACGGGATCCACTGGTCCTCTTAACCTACGGAGAAAAATCTGCTCTAAAGACACTGTTTTCAAATCCACGTTGACTCCTTCCACACTTCCTTTTTTCCTCAAAACCAACTATTTTGCTTTGAAGTAGACAGAACCAGTAGGAAGTTCCCCTTTGCACCCTTCTATCCCACTGCCTTCACTAATGTGAGTCCTGCACCCATGTGACGCCAGATGAGTTCCCACATTCCCTCCTGTCCCCACCACCAAGGGTCCAGATTTCCCAATCAATTCTAGGTTCCCCTCCAGCATCTCCGACATGAATGCAACCTGTTTATCTACCCATTAGGCAAATGATTTCCCAACAGTCAACTCTGATCCACTACCAGATGATGAGTTTTTCAGAACACTGCATAGGAACAGAAAGCATAGAAATAGAAACAGAAAACAGAAATGCTATACACAGTAAGGGTACACATTGTTTCATGAAACCGGTTTCAGACGCACCTATACTTACTTGTATCCTGGGTCTCAGTGCAAAAACCCATTTTGTACTGTGTTATAATCCAAAAACGTTTGAAACCCTGCTTTAGACAAGCCTTTGTCCCTCTAGTCAGACTACCCCCTTGCTCTCCATCCCACTGCTCAGCAACTCGCTTCCTCATGCTGGCTCAAGCTCTGAACAGACTTCCAGCTGTCTTCTTCACCCGCTGTTTTCACAAACCTTGGCCTTTTACAATGATTCACAAGCTCCTTCTCATGTATCCAAAGGATTGCCTTCTCCTTGAACAGACCGATGTTCTGAGGGGAAAAAAAATCCTTTGCTATTCCTGCCTTCTTTTCAGGTCTGGGAGCTGCTTGCAGAACATCCAACCGTCTCACTGAGAATAACAAACCTCAGAGCAGTAGGCCTCCATGTCTTTGTGCGCTACCTTTCATCTCCAACAAGAAAACACCACCAAAGTCATCGCACAATGCCTTAGGGTTTCTTATAAAATTAACCTCGCTTTCCTGATGTAATGCATTCTCTGGTGTCATACATTCGGTGCCTGATACCAATGCCAGGTGAATACAGCTCAGCCCGAGTGGTGAGTTTAAGTCTGGTTCCTATCCTCCAGAACAGATGGTTACTCCACCTCCATACTGCCATCCTCTTCCTCTTGCAAGGCACAGGGAAGGACGGAAAGCACAGCAAGGTGGCTGTACACGTGTGGTGGCATCCTTTCCTCTCTCAAGGACGAGGGCACAAGCTGTCCAGCACAATTTCACCATCCCCCACTTCCACCCTCCCTTGTCCAACCGCCCACAGTTCTCACCCAGACAATTCATTCATTCTTTTCCTCCACAGAAAAACTCATCTTCTGTACCTTCCTGTAGCCTGTTCAGTTTAGTTTTTTCAGCCAAAAGGACTATCCTACTTTTTAACCTTCCAAGATATATCAAAGCTAAATGGAGCCTTCATCTGTAGGATATGGGACACTAATTTGAGAAGAAGCGGGCAGGGAGACACTGAGTCTGAAGGTTTCTTATGAAATCTGCTTGGTTTCCTCTCATACTTGGGATGCCAGCTTTGAGGGTGGAACATAAGCGTAGGGTGGGCCTTTGTTAGAGCACCAGGAGAGGAGAGAGCTTCACTAGAGGCAGAAGGGCAAGAAACACACTCAGATGGAATGAGAGAGAATGGGGGGGGGGGGGTCACACCTACGGCACATTCCAGAATTGGCCGGGAAGCTCCACTACTAGTCCCTTCTGCAACCCAACCCCTTTCCCACTTCCTAGTCAGAAATACAAGGCTCCTTCACTACCTCTCTAGTTGCCCGATTATTAGGCAGGCCCTCCATCCTTCCCAAGTCACCATATCCTCCTCCCTACTCCTCTGCTGGGAAAGCTCTTCATCCATCCAGCACTGAGTTAGGTCTCTGATAGTTCCTGCTCCCAAGGCCTCTGCCTACCTTGGTGATCAAATGAATCTCTCTCCAATGGAGATTTCAGAGAAGGAAGAAACAGCTAGGCCAACTCCTGCATCCATGCTCCAGGGTCTACTGAAAAGACCCAGCTTCTTTGGGTTAGCTTTGGCCCTTGACCCCTGCCATTCCTAGGAACCTCCAAGTACATAGCTTTAGTTGTGAAGAGCCATTATTCTTTCCAACAAAGTCAAGAGGCTTAGAGTTAAAGGAGTAGGAACAGAAAGCTCATAGTGTAAACAATTATGACTGGCTGAGCCGCTGGATGCCAAGTGCCCGGTTCTGGACGGGTAAAATTTCTACAAGATCACACAGTAAGGATTCCAGCGCTGGAGGGAGGTATTGTGGCAAAAGGAGGTGCAGCGGTAGGAAGAAAAGAAGCACTCTGTAAATACATTTCCTGGATCATCTGATGGCACAAGAGGGGGGAGGTGGCAAGTCAACTGAAGTCCACCGTTCCTGGAGCCATTCTTTCCAATTTTCTAGCATGGCAGGAGTCCACTTTTTTTAATTTAGTTCCATCCCTACAATTTAAGGAAAAGATTAACACAGGGGGGACAAATTCTGTATTTCACACTTAGAAGGGAACTGAGACTCTCTGTCATATTACCTTAACTGGCTACATAAAGATGAAGCTGCATTCCAACCTATACCATGTGCTCACACCGCAGTATCTCTTTAACAAACACACAGTCCAAGACAGATTTTTCTTAACTCCATTTATGACTGAGTGAAGATTTTACTAAAATGACAGCTTGTTTCCTGCTTCACACATCAACCCCTAATATCCACACGAACTCTCCCATCTTGTCCCCAAACTGGTATCAGATTCATTTAAACATTGTCAGAGATCACTCTTTAGGAACAATTTTATAATTTCACATAAAAATGTGTGCTACATTAACCCGCAGATGTGTACAACTGAGGAAAAAAAAATACTGGCCAGCAACGGTGACCCTTTAATGAACCTGGACAACTCAAAGTACTTTCACAGAGGTTTCCCCACCCTCTTGGGGCTGTAGGAAAATGCTAGCATTACGGATCCCATTTCATGGCTGGGTAAAGCGAGGCTGTCGGTTTAATAAACTTGCTGGGGTTACAATGGTAGAGCTGTAAATAGAGCCCAGTCCCTTTTCCACTAGACTCTTCAGCATGAGGTGGCTAAAAATGGGGCGCACTTGAGAACTACAAGGGTGAATAAAAGCGTCTTGTTTTATTTAGTTGGGGGGGGGAGGCAGGAGAGGGGGAGACTTACCCACTTGATGCACCTGATTGTGTACCGGCCTCTAACAAGAAAGCTTTCCCTGGCTGCCCCACGCACCCACCCCTTTGTGCTGAGACCCGGGAGGCTCCCCCGGCAGACCCAGCAGCACGAATCGCGCACCCGGGGGCGCGAGTGGAGCGCCGGGCGTACGGGCGCCGCGGGGCCACGGGCCCCGGGACACCGTCAGCGCCGCCAGCGGCGCAGGAGCCCGCGGGCCCGGGAGGATGCTGCGCGGCCGCACACACCTGCTGCAGCCCGCCCGGGCGCCCCTGGCCGCCTCCCGCGCTCGGGACGCCCACCCAGCTGCGGGCTCCGGAGCCCGTGGCCGCGCTAGGCCGGGGGCGGGAAGCCGCGGCGCCCCTACCCGCGGGCTGTGCTCGGCGGCGCGGGGGAACCGCGGGGTAAAAGCGAGCCCGCCCTTTTCCCCGAACCCCCTCCAGACAGCGTCACCTGTGCCGGGTCCCGGGGCGACTCGCGAGCGGGCGGCGGCTGCACCGGGCCGGGGAGGGCGGCGGGTGGTTACAGAAGCCCGGTCATCCAGCCCGGCCCGAGGGCTGGCGCCGGCCAGAGTCACCCCGCGAGATGCTCGGCGGGAGCCAGGGGAGCCGCGGGGCCCCGGGCCGCTTGGAGGAGCAGTCACAGAGACTACAGCTACAGCCGCGGCCGCCGCGCCCGCCCGGACTGCGGGCTCGGGTTACCGCAGAGCGGCTCCTTAAAGGGGCCGCGGCCGCTCGGGCTCCGGCTCCGGCTCCGGCTCCCGCTCCGGCTCGTGGCGGCTGCGACCTGCGGCCAAAGTGGGCGGGGCCCCGAGGCCGGCTGTAGGGCCGACCGAGTACTGGGACTTGGGTCCCGGAAAGGGCTCAGAAACGGGAACACCCAAGGCGGGCTGCGGTGGGATCCTGGAAGAACACGCCTCGCCAGGGACAGGGAGTGCGGTTCCTCCTCTTCCCAAAGCAGGGAGCAAAACTACCAAGTGAGGAGAACGGTCTGAGCCCGCTTTCGCCGCGGTCAGTACCTGGGCTCGCCACGTAACCGAAATTCTTTTCAGATTATGAATTTATACTATTAACAGACAGGAGGTGCAAAAAGCAATTGCATATTTTTCATGCCACGTCTGACTTGGCCGAAGCCAAGTCCGCCCTGTTCTTGCTGGGGGCTGCAGGTGCATTCCAAACTGGGTAGGGGGCGTGTGTGAAAGAGGCCCGTTCTCTTGGAGCAGCCTCCTCTGGAATCCCTGAAAAACACCCTAGAGTGCACTAGCACTCCACCTACACCCAACACTCGGAGCCCCTCTGCTGTCAGGGTGGGGAAGTAGGATTTGAATTTTTGGTGCTGGCGGAGAATTCCACGTTGCCCAATGCATAAAGTTTGCCATTCAGTAGTAGCTCTTCTGACCTGCTAAGTACAGTCCCCAAAACCTTCAAATGTTCTGGATCAACAGCATGGAATTGTTTTGAATAAAATAAAATAATGAAGAGGTATATTTAGGCTGTTATATTTGCGAAAAGTAATCACAAAATTTTGATGAGGTGGGTTCTAATGTTAATTATTAAGCACCATCTTAATAATGTAGGGCAGTTATTTGTAAGAAATGCCTATCAGTGGAGCTAATGTTTTACCTAATATTTACATGCACACAAATACACATTAGCTAACCGAACCTCACTGAGGCTCAATTTCTTCATCTATAAAATGGGGATAATAATTCATAGTTACCGCTGGAGACCCCAGTCTTGGCAAATGTACCTCAGACAGACCTAGAAAGACAAAACCTATTTTGCCCTACAGGGACAGCAGCCTGCCTGCAGTCAAGCAGGGTAGAAGATCCTGCAGGCCCCCAGGACGTATCTCTTTCCCCCCAAAAAAAACTCTCAGGAGTGCCCTTTGACACTGCACAACCTGTCCCATCATATTTGCTTCACACAGTCCTCGACAACTTTGGTTGGCCCCACATCTGCCTTGAATTCATGTGGCTAGATCATAACTCTGTGGAGGCAGGATGGTTGTGTGTGCACATCTGTGGGGTAAGCTCTACACTTACGGACTGCACGTGTCATCTCCCCCCGGGCTCTGCCTAAAGGTACCACCTCCAGACCCTCCCCTGTGTTTGTCTCCAGTGGCTGACAGTTGCTCTGTTTTTTCCTGATAGATGCATCGTCATTATGTTTAATGTGCATATTGTCTTACGCCCACAGCAGCAGCCAAAGCCAAGTAAACCCACAAAAATCCACTCTATACTCTATGTCCCACTATATTCCTTCGTATTAGGCCTCTGCAAATGCGCCATCAAATCTGGAGGACTGTTGCGAGAGTATACAGAGCGTGGAAGTGAACACATCAAGGACAAGGCCTGAGATAAGGAAAGGAATTCAGTAAATACTAGTTGAATTTTGAAACTTTTAAACTAATCAAAACTCAATGACCTTAGGAGGTAGAAAACCATTATCAACTGCATATTTTTTTCATCAAAATTGTAATGCAGCTTAATTTCTTTAAAAATATTCATTTCATTATTCACATTTAAGTCTCTAATTATTCTTAACTTTGTTTTACCAATCCTCTCTTTCCAAGGACAATTCCCCCAAATTCTGTTATTTGCTATCTTAAATTTTTTTGCTTGTTAACTGTGAGGTATCAAAGCTGAACTGCACTTCTTATACTTTTGTTCATTGAAACAGTTCAGAGAAATGAAATTATCTTTCCTTAAAAAGAGAAAAAAATACAAAAATTCTTTTGAGGCAAATTTTCCTGATAAAAAAAAATTTTTGCATGCACTCTAGACAAGAAATATGGTTTATTATATATGTTCCTCTCTATGTATCTTTTGTGTGTGTGTGTGTTTCAAGTTTTTTTAATTCCAGTATGATTAACGTACAGTGTTATATTAATTTCAGGTGAGCAATATAGTGCCTCAACAATTATATACATTACTCAGTGCTCATAATAGGTGTACTCTTAATCCCCCTCACCTATCTCACCCATCCTCACACACATATATATATACACACACCATATCTCCTTTATCCATTCGTCTATCAAACACCTGGGTTGCTTCCATAATTTGGCTGTTGTAAATAATGTTGCAATAAACATAAGGGTACATATATCTTTTCAAATTAGTGTCTTCATACTCTTTGGGTAAATATCCAGTAGTGGAATTACTGGATCATATGGTAATTCTATTTTTAATTTTTTGAGGCAACTCCATACTATTTTCCACAGTGGCTGCACCAGTTTGCATTCTAACCAACAGTGCACAAAGGTTCCTTTTTCTCCACATCCTTGTCAACACTTGTTTCTTGTGTTTTTTATTTTAGCTATTCTGACAGGTGTGAGATGAAATCTCATTGTGGTTTTGATTTGCATTTCCCATGATGAGTGCTGTTGAGCATCTTTTCATGTGTCTGTTGGCCATTTGTATGTCTTCTTTGGAGAAATGTCTGTTCATGTCTTCTGCCCATTTTTTAATGGATTATTTGGTTTTTTGGTGTTGAGATGTATACGTTCTTTACGTATTTTGGATACTAACCCTTTATTGGATATGTCATTTGCAAATATTTTCTCCCATTCAGTGGGTTGCCTTTTAGTTTTGTTCTCTGTTTCCTTTGCTGTGCAGAAGCTTTTTATTTTGATGTAGTCCCAGTAGTTTTTTGTTTTGTTTTGTTTTGTTTTTTCAAAGATTGTATTTATTTATTTGACAGAGAGAGACAGCCAGCAAGAGAGGGAGCACGAGCAGGGGGAGTGGCAGAGGAAGAAGCAGGGTCATAGCGGAGGAGCCTGATGCGGGGCTTGATCCCAGAATGCCGGGATCATGCCCTGAGCCAAAGGCAGACGCTTAACGACTGAGCCACCCAGGCACCCCTGATGTAGTCCCAGTAGCTTATTTTTGCTTTTGTTTCCCTTGCCTTAGAAGACATATCTACAAAAATGTTGCTATAGCCAATGTCAGCGAAATTACTGCCTGTGTTATCTTCTAGGAATTTTTTATGGTCTCAGGTCTCACATTTAAGTCTTTAATCCATTTTGAGCTTATTTTTGTGTATGGTGTAAGAAAGTGGTCCAGTTTCATTCTTTTGCATGTAGCTGTGCAGTTTTCCCAATACCATTTGTTGAAGACAAATTTTCCTGATAAATTTGTTTCCAAAAATTCCTAAACTACTAAATAGAGACAACTGTTTAGAAAGCTGAGACCAAAAGCTGCTTCTTTCTAAAATAACAAGATAATTAAGGCAGAAGTATTTTGGAAGATTGCCTCAATTCTTCACTCTGCTCTGTTAGTGAAGATATAACCAAAAAAACACCAAGCATTTTGATCAGAAAGATTGATTTAGTTAAAAATTAATAACCCCAGGCACTACCGTTTAAATTATTATTGATAGTTTTAATGTATCAAGAATTTGTGAGGGGTTTTGGGTTTTTGTTTGTTTGTTTGTTTTTTAGTATTTAAAAGTCCTTTTGGGGTGCTGGGTGGCTCAGTCAGTTAAGCGGTTGCCTTTGGCTCAGGTCACAAGGTCCCCCCCACCCATCAGGCTCTCTCCTCAACAGGGAGCCTGCTTCTCCCTCTCCCTCTGCCTGCCATTCCCCCTGCTTATGCTCTCTCTCTGTCAAATAAATAAATAAATAAATAAATAAATAAATAAATAAATAAGTAAATAAATAAATAAAATATTTAAAAATAAAGTCCTTTCCTTTGTTTTTCAGAATTTTTCACGAAAAAACTATTTCTGGTTATTACCAATGGTTAGCTCCGGGTAGGTGAGATCCCTTTTGTGTTCTTTTTGCTTATGTTATTTTATGTGGCTTTTTCCTGTAATATGTATGCATTGCTTTTGTGTGGATTTTTTATTTTTAATGAAAGTAATACATATAAGCGAAAATTCCAATAGTTCAATAGTTCATAAAGGCTTATAACAAAAACATCCGAGTCCCATCAGCCCCTTGGCCAATGTCCCCCCCACTTCACCCCATGTTCCACATAACCCTACTAAGTGTTCATTTCCTAAACAATATGCTTATACCAATGTTTCCTGACTTATATTTTTAGACATTATTTATTGACTTCTTGTCATGGTATTTGAGGATTTAGCCCTTTCACACATACCACCAGCACCACTTTGCCCTTACCCTTCCTTCTCACACAGCTACATCACAACTTCTGTTCAAATCAGTAATTTGTGTTTTTATCATCCTGTCAATGTAAATACAGTGCATTGCAAGTAAGGTGCCATGATAGTGCTTCTTTTGAAAATCTCCTGTTGTCCCTGGAGTTAATAATTGCCTTCCTTTTTCACTTTTTTTTTTTTAATGTATCTAACCAGAATTTTATTCAGCTGCTTCAACATATCTGTCAAATGCCCATTGGTATCTATCAATGCCCAAACATTAGAAATTCACTCTCTTATTTCGTTGAAGCTCAGATTTCAGTAGTTTACTCAGAGCGTGCGCATAGAAGGTAAATTTTTTAGCATGCTTGCATGTCTGAAAATGTCTGTATTCTATTCTCATCCTCAACTGATAATTTGGATAAACTGAAGATCATTTTCCCTCAGCATTTTAAGAGCACTGTTCCACTGTGTTTTACTTCCAGTATTGCCGCTGAAATAAATGCCTAATGCCTTTCTGGTTCTCCTTCCTCTGTATCTGGTCTATTCTTCATTCTAGAATCTTCCCACTACCTTTATAGTCTGAAATTTCACAATGATGTGCCTGGTGCCTTAGAATGGGCCTTTTCTCTTTGATTGTGCTAGACCCTAAGGGGTGTTTTCAATCTTACCTGTAAAGCTTTCTTTCATTAGTTTTTTGCTAATTTCCTCCTTCTCATTTTCTATGTTCTTTCTTTGTGAACTCTTGTCAGCAGGATGTTGGGACTTTATTATTCTCCAGATTGATTGTCCTTTTATCCCACTGATTATCTCTACAGCTTTCTTTTCTTTCTTTTTTTTTTTTTTAAGTAGGCTCCACACCCAGCATGGAGCCCAACGAGGCCGAACTCACGACCCTGAGATTAAGACCTTAGCTGATATCAAGAGTCAGATGCTAAACTAACTGAACCACCTAGGTGCCCCATCTTTTCTATCATCTATTGTCTTAAGACAAAGGTTCTCAACTGGGGCAGAGGTGGGAGGTGTTGATTCTCCCCACCCCAGCCATTTGGTAATGTCTGGTGATGCTTTTGGTTGTCATCACAGGGAAAGGGGGCATGCGTGGGCACCTAGTGAGTAGAGGCCAGGAAGGCTGCTAACCACCTTACAATGTACAGCCTCCCAAGGTAAAGAATTTCCAATCAAAAATGTCAGTCATGCCAAGATTCGGAAATTGTGGACCAGGAGAATTATTTATCTTTATCTTCCAACCTTCTACTGAAGTTTCTATTTCAAACATATTTTTGGCACAGGATGGCAGTGTGCAGTGGTTTAGGCTGGGAAAAAATCTGCAGATTTTTGGATCTGGTTCTGCTTTGGTTGGCTGGTTGGTTTTCTAGATTTCACATATAAGTGAAATCATATGGTATTTATCTTTCTCTATCTGACTTATTTCACTAAGCATAATACCCTCTAGGTTCATCCATGTTGTCACAAATGGCAAAAATCTCATTCTTTTTTATAACTAAGTAATATTCCACATCTTCTTTATCCATTCATTTATCAATGGACACTTAGGTTGCTTCCATATTTTGACTATTGTAAATAATGCTGCAGTAATACATTTACATCTTTTAGACCAGTTTGTTGAATATCCTCTCAGATACTTTTCCATGCATACTTGTATATACTTTGATTTTTTTAAAACAATAACAAAAAGGACTAAAACATACACATTATTTTGTAATTGCTCAGACTATTCCATTCAATGGATGCACCATATTGTATTTTACCAATCCATTATTGTTAAATATTTATGGACCTTACTGTTGGACCAAATTGACAGTTTTCCAGATAGAGCAAAGTAGTAATGTCTGACTAGAAATTAGTTCTAAGATTCAAAGCTAGTTTTGATTGAATGGGGTAACACTGGACGGCTCCTGCTCAGGTCAAGAGGAGAACGAGGGGATACCCACTCTCCCACTGCTAATACAGTGATACCTGCAGTATCAGTCAAGGCAACTAGTGAAAGAGAGAAAGTAAAAACATAACTGTTGGGGAAAAAGATTATACAGTTGTCATTTTTTATGGATTATATGATTACATAACTAGGAAACCCAAGAAAATCAACCAAGAAAATATATAAACAACAGAAAATTAAGTATGGAAGCAGGACACAAAATTAATTTATGAAAATCTGTGACACATATGTATATGTATATATATGTGTGTATACATATAAATACATATACATATATGCACATGTGTTTATTTGTACACATACAATATCCCCTTACAAAATAAAAGAAAGAAAAGACTCCACTTACAGTTGCAGCAAAAAATGTGAAGTGCCTAGGAATAAATTTAACAAGAAATATATAAAGCTTATATGAGGAAAACTTTAAAATGCTCCTGCAGGATCTGAAAGTAGATTTGAATAAATGAAAAGACGGACCACGTTTTTAGGTAGGAAAAGTCAATGTATGTCAATTTTCTCTAAATTTTAATTTTTAAATTTATTGCAATCTCAATGAAAATACCAAGAGGCTTTTTTCTGGAATACGACAAGCTGATTCTAAAGCTCATATGAAAAAGTAAACAAACAAGAAAAACTCCTTTGAAAAGGAAGAACAGCTTTCTATATATTTAAACAAAAATTACAGAACCTCAATAATGAAACATTTTGGGATTGCCATAGGGACTAGACTAATGGAATTGAATAGAAAACCCAGAAATAGATCCAAATAAGTGGCATCTCAAATCAGTGAGATAAGATAGACTTTTTAATAAATGTGTATCATCTGGAAAAAACAAAGTTAAATCTATATCTCATATTGTATGAGATAAATTCCAAATGGGTCAAATATTTAAAGTATGAACACTCAAATGTACTATAAGAAAATATGGGTGAATTCCCTTCTTACTTTGGAATGGGAAGGTCTTTCTCACTATGATTCAAAATCTAGAAGCCATAAAATATTAATAAATCTAACTAAGAATAAAAAAACCACTATGAGGTTAAAAAAAATAACAATAATAACATACACAAAGTTGAAATACAAATTACAAACTGGGAAAAAAACGATCTGGTGCTCAAATCACAGGTAAAGGGCTAATCTCCTTAATAAATAACAAGCTTCTAGAAATCGAGGAGAAAAAGCCAGTTGCTCAAGAGAAAAATAAAGGGCATTAACAGACAAGTGACAGAAAAAGAAATATAAAAATGATCTGCACATATTATAAATGGTCTTCATTCATATAAGATATGCAAATTAAAATTAACCACCCTCATCCCAGGAACAGATTGTTATTCTATTTTCCCCCTACTCTGACTTTGGAGCATTTACTTCTTACTTCATTCTCTTCAGACTCGCACTATCCATCACAGTTTTGGGAAAAAGTGGGAAATTTATGAAACTGTGTCCTTTTTTTTTTTTTTAAGTTTTAGATCCCAAACACCTCATTAACAAGGCAGATAACCTTAACTGGGTAACAGCGTATTATTGCTTATCAAAATATTAAAATTTATGCTTGATATTTTGAAGCACGAAAAACCCATGTATCATGATAAAAATCAGAATACATTCCCTATCCTATTCCTAGGAACAAATATGTTTTTTAAAAAATAGAGTCAATAGCTGAATTATTCAAAGTCATTTTCATAGGCTTTGTAGTGAAATACAATTTTAGAATTTAGAAATATACCTTAGTATAAACATCTCCTGCCCCACCGATCCTCTGACAAACGTATTCAACTCCAAATCAAATTTCTGTAGTGATGTAAATCTACTACTTTCTTGGTCATATAAGTTCACATGCACTATTCATATGACCTATCCTAAAAATAACTAAAAAGAGAAAAACGAGAAATTTTCATGAAAGTATTTTTTAATATACATATTATCTCCCTTACATGTCCCAACCAAATCGATCTCTTAATGTCATTATGATGATTGTTCATACAATATAGTATTACTATAATCAATCCACTCCCATACATCTAAGTCATGTTCATTACTAACTTCAGTTCCTGTTTTTAGACACTCTATATACAAAATTAAAAGCATCAGGAAAATGCATATGCTGCATTCAGATCTTCCACTTAATCTTGAGGTCTGTATTCTTTGCCTTTTGGTAAAAACAACACATTTTTGCCTTCCAGCAAGGAAGTTTTTAAAAATTACCATCTCTTTTCAAGATACTTTTATTTTACTTTGCAATATACTAATTTTATTTTAAAAAGAAGGCAATCTAGTTTTAATTAAAAATAAATCATCTCGTGGAAATGTATTTTCCACAAGGAAAGGTACAGTTCTAGTCGCAGATTTTAAAGTTCTCATTGGTAGAAAATACAAGGTAAAAAGTAATGTTTGAAAGACTTTTGATTAAATGTCTTCAAACTTTGTCAAATGTGTTTCACAACAACATGTGGAGTTTCCCCAAATGCTAACATAATGTTTAATAACCAAAAAGTAAGAAGAAATGGATTGCAGAGTAAGGAAAAAGTTAATTATTAGTACTAATTATACATAACATATTAGAAACTATAATATTAATAATGAAAAGGCTATCAGGATATTTAACTTAATCCCTGACTTCTCCCCCTAAAATATAAATCAAGCATTTCACAGAAATACTATATACACCAAATTGAAATGAAACGTCCCAATTTTTTTTAGCACAAAAATTATTTCTTTTGCTGTCAATAGGAAACTCGCTTTCCCCCCTAAATATTTAGATATAAGGTGAAGTCTTCAGAATTTGGACCTTTGGCAATAACCAGTTTGCAGATGGAACACTACCTGCAGTGGTTCTCAAACTTTCACCCACCAACAACCGAGTCCCCTCGGACTCCCTTCCTTCCCCACAGAAGCATTCACCGTCTGCTCTGGAGCAACCATCACCATCTAGCCTCCTCTGCTCCAGCGTTGTTCCTACAACTTCTAATCTACCTCTGTTACTATCATCAGTAAGAAATTAATAAATATTTTCTGAATTTAGAAATAAATAAGACCATATATTCATCCAAAGTCCAGCAGGGTTTTGGTTAAGTGCCTCATTATCAAAGCCCAGCACCAAAGGAAAGGCAACATTATGGTCCATCAGAGCCCAGAGCACAACTGTGTTCCGGGAGTTCAATCGCTAAAGATCCCAGATTTTCAGTGGCCTGGAGACAGTGTCTGTCTTGTGCATCTCTGCACCGGACACCCACCCTGCAAAGGTGACGCGCTCTGCATGTATTCTCCCCTCATGTATCTTTCCCCCTTTCCTCAGCTTGCCAAGGAATTCCTTTCGGAATTCAAAGTTCTACAGTTCAGGGAGAGGCGTAACTGATAATCTGTATCTACAGAGGGAAAGAGCAAAAGAATGACATACTTCCCCTCATTTTTTATCCTGAACAATTATCCAAAGGTAATAAAAGGCAATCAAGTGATTTAAAGGACTACTTTGCCTTTCCTTTTAGAGCTCCTACAGAGGAACTGACCTCTGGTTTGCAAAGGAAGTCCTGTACCAGATGACATTATAAAAACTATCAAGATTTGGCTTTTAACAGTTTTAAGCACACAGTATTCTACTCGTACAGAAAGGGAAAGTAGTGCCCCGCCCCCCCTTCGCCGATGTATCATTGTAAAGTAAGAGGAATTCAGTTTCAATTCACTCAGTCTTAACCCAATTTATCATTTCTTTCAACAAAGAATGAACATTGTAAGAGCATCACGGGAGACTTTTAAAACAATTGAGTAAATCCTGATTGCTAGTTATACAAGAAATTCTTGAGAAATAAGTAACTACAACCAACAGTTAAAAACACCGACTGTTCACATTCAACATTTGTTATGTTGATTTGGAAGGCGGAGGGGACAAACAAATAGAGCTAAAGTTCAAAACCACTTGTCTCCTAAACAATGTAGATGTGGGTTTTGTTGTTGTTGTTTGTGTTTTCTGGTTTGGTTTGGGTTGTTTTGTTTTGTTTTGTTTTGTCTTTATTTGGTAGATCTGCCCTTCTTCAGTTTAATTAACATTACAACAAGAAAAACTAATCATTCTTTGAATTTGGAAATCAATATAAAAATACAAAGTGTTAACTCACTGACATCCCAGTTATCACCTCATCATCCTGAACCCAGAACTCAGCCCTTCCACTAGTTTCCATAGAAAATTATGTCTGAGAAGTTCATGATTTTTCCCCCAAGTTTACCTAAAATTAAGGAGTTTCTGGGGAGTAGATTGGCTTCCCACCAGCTCTGTGTTCTTCTCTTTCTTCTTCCCTACATGGGAATCAAAGGAGTATCTTCTGTTGCTTAAACTCCTTTGCGTTTCACTGCTTGCCTAAAGTGGCTCTTCCAAACAAATGCAGCCCTATCCCTAAAATAAGTCCTGGGAAGCACATTCTTCAAGCTGGTCCCCCTCCTTTGCTCTCATTTCTCAGTAAGCTCTTGTATTCTCTTAGCCCTTGACCTCTCACCTCCAAGTTTTGATGATTCCTTGCACTCAATAACACATGGGCTTTTCTGCTTTAGTTCTGAGCTCTAACGTCTGCAATTAACTTTGCTCAGTTCATTTCCACCCACTCCAGGCAATGGCCTCATCCAATTTGGACCCTATCTCAGCTTTGACTTATCTCTGTCCTCTCTATGCTCCCAAACACTGACAAGCATCTACCATCAACTCAACTTACACAGTATCTAACACTCTCTTTCTTAAGCTCTAGATTTTTATTACCAATATTCTATCATGTGTTCCAGGTTCATCAAATGCAATAAAATAGAACTCATCATCCCCCCTCCTCCCCATACTCTTTTTTCTCACTTTTCTCAGCTTATGGAGTCACCATGCCTCCACCAAACCCAAGAAACCTCAATTTTCCTAGATTCTCCCCATTTGCTTAGCCCTCTGCATCCATGTAGACACCAATTCTGTCAATTCTACTTGCTAAAGATCTTCCATATATTTACCTCCTCTACCCTTCCTCTTTCACTCCCCAAGTTTAGGCCTATATACCTTCCCAATCGCTGATGTCTCTCTGGCATCTTCCGTCTTTGAGCCTTTTTATACCAGGATAATAACTTATTTTCCCATGTTCTCCCAGTACTTAGTACCACATGTTTCACACACAACAGGCCCTCAATAAATATTTATTAGTAACGGAAGAGATTTTAAATCCTTGTGATCTCACACCTTTCCTTTCCTTGGCCTTCAGAGATTGCCTCTGTCTCTCCGACCTCAGGCTTCTTCAGGATTCTTCTAAATTGCCGTTGATTATCTTCTTATTCCTTCACTTTGGGCCAAAACTTTCTATTACTCTTTATTGCCTATCTAATAAATGAATGGCATGGAAGTCTTCCATTATAGCTCAAACCTACCTTTCCAGTCTCATGGTTCATATTCTCCCTATCACATTCTTTACATGGTCTAGCTAAACTCAGCCACTAGCCATTCCCAAAAAATGCAGTGCATTTTCCTGACTCCTTGCTTTTGCCCATGCTTCCAACACATAGAATGTCTTTCCTTCCCCTCTTTCCCTGTCAAAAGTATTCCTAGTTTTAAGACCTACTTTCTTCCTAAAATTTACAGATTCCTCCAGACAGAATTTCTCTCTCCCTCTTCTCTCCTTCTTTCAAACTTAGTTTACAATTTGCTTTGTACAAGTATTTTATTTCTTCTACTAAAAAAGTTGTTCAAAGCAGTGTTTTTCAGACCACCTGAAATAGAATAACTGGAGTCTTGCTAAAACAAAATATAACAAACACGCTCCTAACTCAGAGTTTCGGGAGGGAGAACTAAGAACCCTGCAATCCGAAAGCAAGCGCCCCAGGAGAGTGCGCAATGAAGCTGGAGACTTCGGAGTTGCAGAAGTGGGCCTTGAAGCTGGTCAGACTGGAAGTTGCATTCCAGTTATGTCTCTGTTAAAGGATAATTGTAAGAAAAAGCTAATAAAATTATGACTTTGGTACAGATAGAAAAGAAAAAAAATAGAGTTTACTTAACTCATTTAATGAGGTAACCAGGCAGATGTTGTAAACTGTTCAGAAGAGAATCTGAAAGAAACGCATTCATACAGAGTTGCAAAATGGCTCAGACACGACAAAAGGCTACCGTTAAGATAATCCAGAAGGATGTGCAATAACTCAAAGACAGTGACAAGAGTCAGGTGACCTAGAAGATGTCCTTTAGGCAATGCAGAGTTTTCTACAGAGACATAAGATTTTTTCTGTACCTCTTACTAGCCGTGTGACTTTGAGTATGTTACTTAACTTCCCTGAGCCTCAGTTACTTTTTTCTGTAAAATAAGATTTCATAATAAAAAAAAAATCTTAGTGGGGATAATGCTTACTCAATACTGCTCTTGTGAGAATTAAGTGAGTTAAGGAGCACCAAGCACTCAGGACAATGCTGAGTACATCATACTCGATAAACATGACATAGTAGTACCAGTACCAGTGTAGTGTTACCACTAACTAGAAGTTTCTTGAGACCCTTTCTTGTTTCCTAATGAATGTATTCATTCAATTAATCAACCAATTTGCATAAAATACCTATCCGTGCTAGGTTTAGGTGGATAATAAAATAGTCCCTGTTATCAAGGAGTCCAGGGTGGCCAAGGAGATGAGAACCTAAGTCAATAAGTACATGGGATACAATAAGTGAAAATAAAAGTATGTGAGCACAGTTGACAACATGGCTAACCATGTGTGAAACGTACAGAACGCTTACAGAAAAGCGTTATCAAGGGGAACGTAAGCTGAATCTTGAAGGATGAGCAGGAAATCACCAAGTGTGTGCTAACAAATATCGTGCTAGATCATTATGTATGTTAACCTTATTTAACCCACATCAGAGCCATACAATAATAGCTCACTCTAACTGAGTACTTACTATGTGTCAGGTGCTATTTTAAATAATCATCATCTTACTCTATGAAGAAGAAAAATCCTAAGGCTTAGAGAAATCAAGTAACTTTCCTAAGATGATATAGCCAGTGAGTGGCAAAGCCATAATTATTGCCAGATAACCTCTTTCCAAAGTGTAGGAAATATAACCTCAATTTACTAATAGAAGAATGAAAAGCTAGAGAGATGATGAGATCTCCCAGAGAAACTGATTAGAAATTTTGTCCCTGGTTTTAAAGGCCAGGCAGATGAGAAGGAAGAATACTCAAGAAAGAGGGAGAACATACAAAACCCTGGAAGCATGGAGAAGCTTAGCATGGCTCCAGGAACCAGAGATGTTTGGAACTCAATAAGCACTTATGGAAATGGCAATCAAAGATAAAGTCACTGGGGGCACCTGGGTGGTTCAGTCATTTAAGTGGCTGCCTTCGGCTCAGGTCATGATCTCAGGGTCCTGGGACTGAGCCCCATATTGGGCTCCCTGCTCAGTGGGGAGTCTCCTTCTCCCTCCTCCTCTGCTGTTCCCCCTGCTTGTGCTCTCTTGCTCATGCTCTCCCTCAAGTAAATAAATAAAATCTTCATAAAATCTAAATAAATTTTAAAAAAAGATAAAGCCACTAAAGTAGGCAGGGACTGTAAGAAAGAAATTACACCACACTAACTATTGCTCAGGAGTATATGAAAACTATGACAGATTTTAAGCTAGAGAATGAGATCAAAGGTTTAGATACTGGAGGCAAGGCAAACAGTTATGAGACAGCAAAGACTAGTATTATTGAGATCAAGAGTTTTGAACTCCAACAACCTGCCACTTATCATAACCTCTGGAAAGAGAACCTCTTTGAGCCAGAGTCTCCTCATCTGTAAAATGAATATAATAATAGGGTCACCACGAGGCTTAACTGAAAGAAGGTAGGTAAGCACCTGCTAATGTACTCCAGATCTAAAAGGCATTCAATAAACGATGGTGGTAGTATTAACAGTTGTTTATTGCTACTTTTGTTGTGATGCAAATACACTGAGACCTAGTTTAGGTCTTTCTGAAGGAAGAACACATTAAATAAGTACTCTTTTACCTAGGCTGTTTGATTTGTTCAGACATAATAGATTGATCTGTTCAGACATGGTAGACTGATTTAGACAACAAAGTCCCAGGAGCACAAAAAGAACCAGATTTCAGGAATGGCATGAGGTTAAGGGTTCAGTTTATCAAACATTTCTTGTGTCCCTACCGTGTGTGTCTAACACTATATTAAGTGGTACATATCTAAAAGTAGTTAAGACACAGTCTCTTTTCACAAGGAATCATCGCTCTACGATATAATTATCTTGGTTGATTTCCTTATCCTAGATGCCTGGCCTCCTCTCTTAATTACAACCTCACCCTCCCCTAAGGTCTGATATTTACACTACTCTTATAGAAATGGTCTTGGTTTCCCTACTTGATTACCTGCCTTCCTCCCTTATCTTGGACTCCTTCCTTTCCTGGCTACTCCAGCTGGACAGGTCAGATTACAGCTGTTTGATCGAAACCTATTCTCAGTACCCTGGTTTGAAGACACCTTGCTCCGATGGTGAAGTTAAACTAATTTTCTCAACAGCTGGTGCCAGAATTCTTTTCAGAGGAAAATGCCTTGATGAGTCATTGTGAGTAGACGGTATGACTGAGGAATGAGGTTAGCAAGAGACAGGATCATGAAAGACAAAATATTCTACTTCAGAAATTCACCTGGGGGTATGGAGGAAATGCTTAGAAAAGAGAAGAGAAAGAAAAGAGATGGAAGACAGAGGAACTTCACAGTATACTCAAATACTTTTAAAAATGTATAACGCTTTATCTTATTTGCATTTCTTTTACTCCCCTCATGTCTTCCAAATCTTTAGTAAGCCTTCCATAATCCCTAAGCCCCCACACCTCCCCACAAACACATACGCTATGTGAGCAGGTTGGGGGGGAGGGGTAAGTGAAGAAATCATGGAGCCAAGTGCCACTGCAAGAAGACAAAAGGAGCCGAATGGAGACTGCACACCCAGAACAGTGACACAGCCCATAAATCTGAACCCATCCGTAGGGGTTCATCTGGGAAATTGGCAGAACATATCAGCAGGTACAGTGCTTTACTTAAAGGTTGTGTAATAGGGCGCCTGCATAGCACAGTCGTTAGGCGGCTGCCTTCGGCTCAGGGCGTGATCCTGGCGTTCCAGGATCAAGTCCTACATCGGGCTCCTCCGCTAGGAGCCTGCTTCTTCCTCTCCCACTCCCCCTGCTTGTGCTCCCTCTCTCGCTGGCTGTCTCTCTGTCACATAAATAAAATCTAAAAAAAAAAAAAAAAAAAAAAAGGTTGTGTTATAGGGGCTTGAAACAATCTTAACTAGTTAAAAAGCAAAACAGATGACCTCAGCTGATACCTGGGTCATGATTTCTTCAGTGTCATTGATGATTTCGTACCAACTGCCTTTCCAACATACCTACTGCCTTCCTCAGAGGCGGCCACCGTTCCTACCCGGTTACTGCAACAGTCTCCTGGAGATCAGCAAACATTTTCTTTCTCCCTTTTTTCAATTTAATTAATTTATTTATTTAGATAAGAGAACAAGCAGGGTGGGGGAGTGGGGAAAGAGAGAGAGAATGTCAAGCAGGTTCCATGCTCAGCGCAGAGCCTGACTCGGGGCTTGAGCCCAGTACCCCAAGATCATGACCTGAGCCAAAATCAAGAGTGAGACCCTTAACTGACTGAGCCACTCAGGAACCCCAGCAGACATTTTCTTAAAGGGCCAGATAAGCAGTTACTCCACTCTGCACAGAAGGCCTGGAAGCAGCTACAGACAATATGTAAATGAATGGGTTTGGTTGTATTCCAATAAAACTTTTTTACAAAATCAGGTGCTGACGTTCTGTCCTGCCCCTTCCATTCTCTACATTATAGATACTCTTTCAAAATGCCACTCCTCTGTAAAAACACTTGTCTTCCCATTAACCTCAGGATAAAGTCCAAATTCCTTAACAATGTAAATACATTTCAAACTATTATCTCCTCTCTAGCCATTTCTGGCTTCAAACTCAATTTTCAGCACTACTGAACTGCTTTATATTCCCCAGGTTCCTGGTTCTCTCTTCCTTCCATGCATTTACATACGCTGTTCTTTGGCCTGGAATCTTCCTCTCTTTCCGGACTCCCCTGATTAGTTCATTCCTACTCATCTAAATTTCAAGTTTCACATCAAGTCTAACTTCCTCCAGGAAGATTTTCCTGATCCCTAAATTCTCACAAAGTGTTGAGGTTGCTGGTTTAATTGTCTCAATCTCCTGTTAGTTTGAAGCCCTGTGAGGACAGGAAACTGGTCTGCCACTCATCACTGTATTCCAAGGTACTCAATAAATAACTGGATTCTTGACTGATGAGAAAAAAAAAGACAAGAACCAACCTAAAAATGAAGGGGGCCCGCAAAGGCTATTTGGTGGTGCATAAGCTGAGATTTGTTTGAATTGTTCCCTCTAACCCAAAATCTGCTCCTAAAGCATTTTCTCCTTTGCTGTTGTAGCTTGCAGAGAGGTTTAGGAAATACACATTACATCATCACACTTTCTGATGCAGGAACCAAAGTCCTGAAGGGTTTCACTTCTGCCTTGGTTTCCAAAATTAATCTGTTCACCCTCTCCTTGGCACCTGATCTCTTACCTCACGTCGTTTACAGTCTTGTATATAGCGTACTTATATCTGATAATTACCCTTGCAGAGAGATCTTGGGTTGCCTTTCTGACCAATACTCACATTTCAGATACCATGTAGGGGGCATATTCTATATGCCCAGGCTCACAGGGCTTCCTCGATAAGCCAGGCCTACAGGACTTAATCACTCAGTCCTCAGGTTAGCCTCGCAATGATGTTCTCAGACATTTCCTTTTATTATTTCCACTCTACAGTTGACAAAAGGAAGACCTAGAGGTAGTAAGTAACTTGTGAAAGAAAATGGCAGAGCTGGGATGGAAGGGAGGAAAGTCTGGCTGCCAAGCTTGAGTTTCTGAGCTCATACTACTTTATATTTCCTTTGGGACCACATCACTTCCCTCTGTTGAGTGCTATTCCTGCCCAAGCCCCAAAGTCTTCTGCAGCACTCCTGCATGTTTCATCCTGAACCTCACGGACAGTGTGGCTGGATTCAAGGCTGTCGTAATCACTGACACTTCTAGAGCACGGCCACTATGCTCAGCCCTATTTATGTATGACCTCATTTAACCTGCACAGACCCTAATATGAAAGATAAAGTTAGCTCTGTTTTATGGAGATGGAAGCAGAGGCACAAAGAGGCAAAATAATGTGTCCAAGGTCACATAATTAGCAATGGGAGAAACTAATTCACACCTAGACACTCTGCCTCCACCACCTGCACTCCTAGGCAAGAAGAGAAAACACAGGGAGGTAAAAGAGAGCTCCTCAGGCTTCAGAGGATGACATGAAAAATATGGGTGAGGTTGAATAATTCGGGCTTTAATCAGCATGGATAGGAGATCATTAACTAAGGATGTCTTAGTCATTGCTGCTTAAAACAAACTATCACAAAATTTCATGGCTTAAAACAATAATCATTTATTAGCTGACAATTCTGTGGGTCCACAAATTGGGCTGGACTTGGCTGAGAAATTCTGCTGGTTTTGCCTGGGCTCACTCACGCGGTGACAGTCAGCAGTGGCAGCTTAGCAGGAGCTTGATGGTCCAAGATGGTTTCTCTAGGGTCAAGGCCGGCTTCATGGGCATGCAACTTGTGCCGCGTTTACTGTTCTGCTATTCCTGTCTCCTCAAGAATCTCCTGAGATTCTGAATAATTATGGAATGGGGAGCTACTGGGCCTTGTAAATTACATTGCCAGTCATGCTGGTGGTTGATGCTGGGTGCCAGCTGGGCATCTTTCTCCACATAGCCTCTCATCCTCAAAGAGGCTAGCCCATGTTTCTTTACATGATGACAGCAGCTTTCCAAGACAGTGATAGCAAAGCCTGCAAGGTTTCTTCAGCTCTGGGCTCACAATTCCCACATCATCACTTCTGCGGCATTTTATTGATCAAAGCAAGTCACAGTGCAAGCTCAGATACTAGGAGGTGGAGATCCAGAGTCCACTCCTTGATGGGAAGAACAGAAAAGTCACAGTGCAAGAGGGCATGTATGGTGGGGGTGGGCTGAGTTTGTGACTATTAATTGCAATCTCTCACAGAGTAAGTACAAAAATAACTTCAGTCTCAGACATGTTATGATTAGGATTTCTCCTATGGTCAATCCACGCAAAGGTATCCAATATAGTTGACCCTTGAACAGCATGGGGGTTTGGGGCACCAACCCCCATGCAGTCAAAATTCTGCATATAAATTTTGATTCCCCCAAAATTGAACTACTAATAGCCTACTGTTGACTGGAAGCCTTACCAATAACATAAACAGTCGATTAACACATATTTTGTATGTTATATGTACTATATACTTTATTCTTATAATAAAGTTAGCCAGAGAAAAGAAAATGTTAAGAAAATTGTAAGGAAGAGAAAATATATTTACAGTATTTGTACTGTACAAAAACTGCATGTAAGTGGACCCATACATATTGTTCAAGGGTTAACTGTATTTGGATAATATAGGTCTAGAACATAAAAGAGAACCCTGGTTGGACATACAAATTTGAGAGCTGTCAACATGCAGATGATAGGTTTCTGAATAAATAAATCAGAACCTCCAGGGAGACTGCATGAATTAAGGCAAAGATAAAGAGGTTCGCTCAATCCTTCAGACTACCCAACCATTTAAGCACTCTCTTCTTCCCATGTATCTCAACCTCTCTAAGAGAGACCATCCATAGGCCTACCTAGTTTCTGTAGCCAGCTCAAAGCCCAGTATCTCTGGGGAAAGTACAGCCTTCTCTATTCCGTCTAGATGTAGCTACACAGAGTCCAATAATTATAAACTAAAAAGAAGTTATTTGATGCCCACACTCAACCCAATATGCAATGGTGGAGCAGGAATACAATTAACCACAATAAAAACTTCCATTTCTAAAAGGACAGAATAGGAAACATGCAACAACCAGAAGTCCTTCATAGTTTTCTTTCCAGATCCTGCCCCGGCCATGGAAGAAATTCCCTGATTAACCAACCCATCTGGATGTGTTTGGTTATACCCACAGTGCCCCTGCATTCACACACTCTGGGAGGTTCTTTGTCCATTATCCTCCAGGTTCAAAATTTAAGTGAAAACTGGAGAGTATGCTTTCCTGGAAATGGCTTGAGGACACAATGATTGGCTTTTGCAGGTCAGATTTCCGGTTTCTTTAGCAATACAATTTCCTCAAAATCTTTGTAGGCTTCTATGCTATTCATCTCCAGTCTGTTACATGTGACAGAAACTATACCCAAAGTTCTTTTCTGGACTGAGCTCTTAAGCTTTCTTATTCTTTAGTTTCTATGCTTTACTCCTTCCTCTTCTCATTGTTTTAATTGTGGCTACTTTGAGGTAATCTTTAAAAACTAAGTGAGGGTAAAACACCGCTAATCTGACCTTTGCTGCAAGGCTAGATCTCTTTGGCTGAGGAATCTTAATGGGTGGGCTTTAAGCATCTGAAAAACAGTCTTCTCCCGTTTGGACCACAGAAATAATTGGATTTTCCAACCCTGTGAGGCCTCTATTTTCTATACACTCTATTTTCTTCCATCTTTCCTTGCAAACTCATCATTTCTTATGTGAGCTCATTTCTTTCTTGGAAAACCTTCCTAAACTAGCCAAGGAGCAACAATTACACTCATATTCTGGTTCTTTCCAAATGCTTCCTCTAAAATTCAGTGATACAAGAAACATGGTCAGTCTTCCAAATTAAGTAGGTGAGATTTTTACCAAATATCTTACAATGGCACTACAAGAATCACCAGTTTTCCAGCCTGCAAGAGCTGTTTCCTCGCTGCCAATGGTCTGACCACTTAGGTAATGCTATATGTTTTAAGACATTGTTAGAAGTCCCCCATTTCCAGGTATCAATTTTTGTACTAGAGTAAAGGCTAACTTGCTGTAATAGAGACCCCAGAAAGCACTGGAAATGAAAGTAAAGAAATGAAAAATGAAAATAAAGAAGACAAAAGTGTCTTTCCCTCTTACATAACAGTTGGGCCTAGACTGACAGGTCATTCTGTTCTATGAGGTCATTCAGGACCCAGATTCCTCCTATCTTGCTATCCCACTCTCTCATAGGATGTCTTCCTCATCTCCATGGTTGCAGATGATCATAGACATGTCCACAAAGGAGATGGCAAACAGCGCAAGGCAAGCTGTCTTCTTTTACAAAGGTAGGGTTAAAGTTGTACTCACCACTTCTAGTTACAGTCCACCGGCAAGAAGTCCCCAACAAAATCATACCTAGCTGTAAAGGAGGACAAGGAGTATCCGGCTGAGAGAACATGCACCAGAGGGAAGAAAATGAATGTTATGGTGGCAGCCATTCATCTGCCACGAGAAGTAAGAAGAAAAGAGTCCCAAGGTTAAGAACCCTCAGAGACACAAAGACCAACATCAGGTAAATAAGGATTTTGTTTCTTAGAGGGAAAGNNNATGGCAGTATAAAAAAAGAATACATGAAAGGGCAAATCTAGCTGGTGGCTACCTAAGTTTCCATTTTATTATTTCTAGCATTTTCTAAATATGTTTTTTAAGCTTTTTGGGTTTTTTTTTATCTTAAGGGAAGCAGAAAGAGAAAGAAAAACTAAAGAAGAATATCAAGATAGAGCAATAGTGATGTGAAGAGAATCAGAAGAAAACAGAGTAATCAAAGTCAATGGGAGAAAAAATTTCAATTGCCTGAGAGAACACGAGAGGCTAGAAAAGGAAATGCTCTTTGGACTTGAAAATCTAGAGGTTACTGGTGAATAATTACGGCAGAAGTTAGATTTCAGCAAATTAAGGAGTGAAAATGAACCAAGAAAAATGAGACAGCAAACATGGACAAGAACACTGAGTTTTTAGGAAAAAAGAGAAGATGGTGACTAGTACGACTAGCTCCACTTGCAAGTGGACTGAGATGAGAACCAGCCCCCAGGGACCACGTTGGGGTATCAGGTTCCAGAGACAAGGGTGGCCTACAGTTCTAGCTGCCCAGCATATACAGATTGTGTAACCTGAACAGCTGAACTGGCAGAGTGCTCTGCATGGTAGGCGGGTAAAGTTCTGCCACAGTGCAGAACTACTCTTGGATATGGTGGTTGCATCTTATAGTCGTAGGGTCTTGGGGCCTCCAGAGACAGCGCCTCCACCTACTTCACTCCCATAGTCAGTAATTGCCACTTCTGTGTGAGACAGACAGCTTGCTCACTGGAGAACCAGGGATCCAAGCTGGTGTGGAAATGAAGGACCCAAAACACCTTGGCACAGCTGGTGTGCCAAGGGCAAAACCCCCCTCTTTAGAATACCAATGGAAGGGGGGCAATAAATCAATAAATATGAATGGACAAAAGAGATATGAATCAGCAATAGTAAAACATACACTCTGGGCACTTTTATTGGGCAGATTAAATGGAAAATACGACTCCCTGCCATCCCAAACCCCCATAAAAAAAGACCCAGAATTAACAAATTCTAATAAAAGTTGGTGCTGTTTCTTTAAAGTGGTAGAGAAAGTAGCAATCTCTATTCTGATACTTTTATAAAGCCAAATTTTTTTTAAGAAAACGAATATTTCGGGGCGCCTGGGTGGCACAGTGGTTAAGCGTCTGCCTTCGGCTCAGGGCGTGATCCCAGCGTTCTGGGATCGAGCCCCACATCAGGCTCCTCCTCTATGAGCCTGCTTCTTCCTCTCCCACTCCCCCTGCTTGTGTTCCCTCTCTCGCTGGCTGTCTCTCTCTCTCTGTCGAATAAATAAATAAAATCTTTAAAAAAAAAAAAAAAAGAAAACGAATATTTCATGGAGAAAGGACTGGATTGGATTGTCTTTGAGGAAAATAATTGCTGTTGCAATGTGTGCTTATATTTTAGATGGCAGGGAGATCACTGTGGTGGGAGAGAAACAACGATGGGGGATTTACCTTCAGCCTCAGTCACGGCACTTAAGCCCCTTATCCTCTGGAGTCCCAGATGACTGAGGGGGGAAAAAAAGAATGCTCATTCAGATGAAGTCTGAGGCATTGGGATACAGAAAAAGAAACCAAGGGATAAAACATCCTTTGGTGGGAAGTGGCTGAATATTTCTGAAGGATGAGAGGGGCCACCGGACTGAGAGACTAAGAAGAGATCCAAGAAAATGGGGAGAAGGCATCTGAAAGTTCCTTTCTTGGGCGGTTTGTTAGGTCTTTTCAGAACGTTATTGTAGAGCCATATGGTGCTGGCTGACAGGGAAGATGGGCTAAGATAGAGCAAACCTAATGTATCCCATTTATTTGCAAGTTTTATCACAGGAAGGCTCTGTTTCCTTTTCTGGGAGCAAGTCAGGACAGCACAAATTCAACCAAGCTCTTAAATACTCAGACACTCTTTGGGTCAGTATATTACAGAGATATCTTTTATGCATAGGACAGGGTCATTCTAGGGCAAGGCCTGTGTCAGTCAATACCTCTTTCTGTAGTGTTGCGAGGGCCATGCTACCTCTATATGCTGAGAGGAACCTCCATATGTTAGGAGTCCACCAAGATCGGCTGTCTGGCTACCTGCTCAGATGGCCACCTCTCAACACTTGAAATAGAACTTTGCTCTGTGCTCACCAGAAGGCTTCATGAAACAGCCCAATTGAATAAAAATAGTTTGGGAATGGAAAAACACTCTGGCAAAAGCATAAAGGTGTGGTTAAAGACTGGAGGGCCATTTTCATGTGGTTGTGCTGTGCCTGGCTGGTAGTTTAAAGGAGTTATGCTGAGCCAGGCTGATTGATGGAGGGTTTTATTGATTTTGCTTTTATTTTTTAATGGGGGAGACTTGAGCATTATAGGTTAAGGATAAAGACACGGTGAGAGTCAGTGGTTAGAGATTCAGGAAAGAGAGGGCGTAATTGATGGAGGACACTGACCATAAGAGGTTTCGTTTAGTTGATAGCATCTGTTCAGAAAGGGAAATTTAGAGATTCTTTTAAATTTCTAGGTTCAGATCACAGTTCCCTCGGTAAATGTTCATCAAGTATTACAAAGTGGTAAGACTTTCTCAGGTTCATTTAAGTTGTCTTTTAAGTTACTCCCAAACAAATACAACCAGCAAAGATCCCATTGGAGTACTGGTGTGGAGAAGGGAAGCTTAAATTTGGGAAATAGCAAAGTTATCTGAGATTTCTATCAAAAACTGTTGTTGGTAAATTAACAAGCCTGTTTGTAACAAATTGAGAAGGGATTCACAATAAATAGGGCACCTAATGTTGATGAAAGATGAACAGGACATTAAATAAAGCTTGGAGACGCTGATAAGAAACCAGGTTAAAGGGCACAGCAAGAGTTCCTTACCTGCTATGGAGCAATGTATTCATATACTATTTACACAACACTTGCAAGAGAAAATAACACTAACCTTTAAGTAGCACATCTGTATATTTCATTCTTCTTATCCCCTTCTTCTTAATGTAAGATGTTTTCTGCAGTAAGTACCTTCCCTAAGTAACATCACCATATTCCTGAGGCCACTAGATGGCCAAAGTACATCCACAGGAAGTCAAATCAAAGCAGCCGCAGTGATGAGTTAGCGTGGCAAAGCCTCAACTTCCTCACCTACAAAATGGGGATAATAATAGTACTTAAGTTCATGAGAGGCTGTGAGAGGTGGTTGAGAAAGTATATAAATGCCTACTGAATGGTAGTCTGCATGTTTTATCATGCATGTGAATTTCACAGGAACAAAGTCAGATAAGAGAGAAGGTACAATCTGTGTGTTTCTAATAAGGACAAAGAGCTCTGTGCAGCAAAAAAGGATCTGGGAAAGACAGGGTAGAAAGGGCAGGTATACAATGAAGAAAAGACAGACTTCATAGGCATCCCAGGCAAAGGTTTTGCAGGGAGGGAGGGTTGGGATGAGGAGAAAATTAATTCGCAAGATCTCAAAGACAAGCAGTATTTAGTGCAAAAATAGAATTGTTTCTGACTTTATTTATAGGTCTAAAACTGAAAATATGGTAATTGAAAATTAAAGGAGCCATTATTGTTGTGGTTGTCATTAATAAACAGTATGACTTGGTGTGATACTTACCATGATAGTCTGGGAATATTATTTTTAAATAAGATTTTAATGTCTTGCTAAATTTGGAACTGATAAGGCATTTTGTGTGTACAGGGCTGGAGCTGAATTTATAAACATATCTGGAAAGATATACCTGAGATAAATGAACATAAAGTAAGAGAAAAAAATTAGCGTGTCTAGTAGTTTCACTGCAAATTTATCTTAAACAAGGTATGACTCGAGAGAGATAGACATGTCTGTTTAATCTAGTTTCCTTTTGGAATGCACTTGGAGACAAAGCTAGAAAACAGAAAAGCAATTCTTAACTGGACTATGAAAAATCCACTTAAAAAAAATTTTTTTTTGGTAGGCTCTACATCCAACATGGAGCTTGAACTCACGATCCCTAGATCAAGACTCACATGCTCTACCAACTGAACCAAGCAAGTGCCCCTGAAAAGGTCCTTTTTAAAAATCCTTTGCCTCCTATTTAGCTCTAATTTTATTTTATTTTTTTTAAAGATTTTATTTATTTATTTAACAGAGATAGCCAGCGAGAGAGGGAACACAAGCAGGGGGAGTGGGAGAGGAAGAAGCAGGCTCACAGTGGAGGAGCCTGATGTGGGGCTCGATCCCATAATTGCCGGGATCACGCCCTGAGCCGAAGGCAGGCGCTTAACCGCTGTGCCACCCAGGCACCCCTAGCTCTAATTTTATAAAGGAAAAGTCAATCATAGTAAAGTATCTTTCTATCTTCCTTTTTTAAATATATAGTATAACAGCTGGTATAAATATATGATAAAATCTTTTAATGATACTGTAGAAGAGAAGAGTATGAGCTTTTTTGGCATCCTGACTGCCAATTCCTGGCCTTGTGACCCAGAGCAAATGATCTCTCTGTACCTTAATACCTTCATTTGTAAAATGGGATCGTTATAATGCCTACCTCGTTAGGGTTATTGTGAGAATTAGTTAATTCAAGTTCTAAGCACACAGTAAATGCCAATTAAATATTAACAATGGCCTTAGCCTTCAAGGGTTAGTATTCAAGGAATCCTAGCAAGTGGCTTCATCCAGGAAAAGGTTGCAACTTAAACATATATTAATATATTTTGATACAGAAAAAAAAAAGGTCTAGTGTATAGATTTGGGTTGTACTGGGACAATTTCTGTCACCTATCCTACCACACCTTCTGGAAGATCTTCAATGGTAAAGCATACAACCATCAGTCCTGGTGGCCAAAGTTCTGTCTATGGCTCAGACTAAGAACTCCCTTCTAGCGTTACCTTGTCACGGGCACACATAATGCTGACCAAAGTGGTGCTCCTGGCTCTTGCAGAAGAGCTTCAGTCTTTATCTGTACTTTACTACCTTCATTAGGACTGAAGATTGTTGAACTCTGTTGGGAAGGGGCCTACATGCCAGGGTCCCTAGTGGCCCATACTCCAAGGCAGCCCATGAAAGCACAGGTTGGGTGGCTTTTCTCTAGGAGGCCCTGTTAAGAGGTATGCAATTCACATAGCCAGGCTCATTATTGAGTCACTGCTTGGGTATTAACTGTTACTGTCTTACCACTGTTCCCCAGTACCTAGCCCAGTGAGCTGCACATATTAGGTACTTGTAGAACTGAACTGAAATGAATGGAGAGCCTGCCCTCGTCCTTATTTGCTCCAAGCCCCAGAAGCCTCCCACATGGGCCATTATCATCCTGATTCTTATCTCCATGATTACTTTTAAATTTTCCCAATATGACTCAACTCCCATTCCTCACCACCCTTCAAACCCTTTCATGGCATACTTTGGACCTCCTAATCTGTCACCTGCAAATCTCCCCTATATCTTAACTTCTTTTTGAATGACTTCTCCACTTCCCTGCAGAACCTGAAGACTTGCTCCTCAGTATGTCTCTCAAATGGAGGCCATTTGTTTCTCACACACCCACAGGAGGTGGGGAAACTCTTGGTCTGCATCACTGCTTCCAAACCATTTCTCCGTCTTTCAAAAACTCTAGCTCCTTTGAACTTCTTGTCATGCAGTTGTACCACCCCAACAGGATATAGATGGCACACTTGTATTTAGTTGAGGATGATTTAATAAAGGGATGATTTACAGACGTGTGAATGAGGGAAGGAAGGCACAAGGGATAGTGCAGTCACTGAGGGCTAGTAACAGTGGAATCATCACCACCCCATGGCCTGAACGAATAAGGGAAGGGAGTTCTGGGGCCCAGGAGAGAGAGGTATAGAAGCTATGCTGAAGAGCAGAGACCTCCCATTCAGGGACACAGCCTCCCTGCATCAGATCTGCTGAGGCTCTCCTTTGGCCAAACCCAACCAGAACCAGACAGCAAAAAACCGGTTGATTGACTCCACAGGCTTCAGCTCTCATGGCTCTGACTGGGGTGGAGAAGCATGAATCTTGAGGGACAAATGGAAGATCCTGCTTACACCCAAAGTTTTGGTTGCTATCATCTTCCGAACTCTTACTTTTTGAAAACTTGAGCTCATCTTCCTCTCTACCCCTTAGTGACTTTGGCATCCATGTGGGTGGCCCCTGTATCTTTTTCATCCATTCTTAGAGTTAACGCCCTAAACACTATCAGTAATAACAGAATTTGACTTAAAACATCCCACCCTCTGATCACCACCTCTTATCTCTACAGTTAATTGGCTCTAGTTCTTTCATTGCAATTTTTCAACCTTCTTTAGGCCTCCAACCCCCGACCTTACACTTGGCCACTATTCATCCACTCTCCTACCTTTACCCTCCTGTCTTCACTTCCCACTATGTCCAGAGAATGTTCCACAGACCTCCCTCCCTTGAGAGGAATCTTACCTCGCTAATGTGTTCACCTGTCAAAAATTTAACTTTGGTTAAAGCCAACTATCTGTCTTTTCCAGTGGGGAAAAAGACATAAAATTATGTTGACTGGTTTCTCTCTGAATTTGTTATCACAAGCTTCAAATGGACATTGCAATCTGCCCAGAAATCCTGATGAATATGCCAACTACTTTTCAAGATGATTATTTCCTAACTTCTTTCTCCCAGAGCCTCTCACACTCTAAACCCCATATCTCCACACCCTCATCTATTCACCACCAATTCTATAAACGTCTCAGTACCTGCATTATATCCCTGCCTTACACCCTATTATCATGGGATAAGGGCCGTCCCCCTCCTAGCAGAGCCCAACCCCTCCGCTTGTGCTGTACATTCCAACCCTCTTCATCTTTTGAAGAACTTTGTTCCTACTCTTGTTCCCTTTCTCTCCTGCATCAATTTTCCTCCATTGGATCATTGTAAAATTCAAATGAATATGTCCAATAACTCCCATCTTAAAAAATAAGTTTCCTCAATTCCAAATTCTCCTTCATTTCTCATCCAATTTCTCCATTCCCCTTCAAAGAAAAACTTGAAATAATTGTCTATAGACACTGTTTTTCTTCATCTCCCATTCTCTCTTCTGCCCATTTCCAACTGCCTTCTACAACCATCATTCCATGAAAATGCTGTTCGTTATTAGATCTTCAGTGACGAATTTGTTTTCAAGTCATCTGATCCCAACTATGATCAGCATGTGACATAGCTGATGCACTCCCACTCTTGAATCATTTTCCTCTCTTGGTTTTTGTGGACACCACTCTTTTCTATCTTCCTGGCTTTCCCTTCTCTATCTTCCTTACTGGCTAAATCTCCTTTATGAGACCTCTAAATGTTAATGACTCCATATTCTTCTCAATCCTGAGCTGTCCAATACAGTAGACAATAGCCGCATGTGTCTATTTAAATTTAAAATAATTTAAATGAAGTAAAGTTAAGATTCCTCAGTCGCCCTAGCCACTTTTCAAGTGCTCAATAGGCACATGTAAATAGTGAGCAACATGGACACAGAACCTTTCCATCGTTGAAGAAAGTTCTATTGCACAGGACTGACCTAGACTCCCTCCCTCGGTGATCTCACCCAGTCTCGTGGCTTTCAGTATCATGTATATGCTGACTTCTCAATTTATGCCTCTAGCTCTGACCCAAGCTTCAGATCTGTACATGAAACTACCTACTTGACATAATCACTTGGGTGTCTAACAAGCTATTCAAATTAACATCCAAAACGGAACACTTCATTTTCATCCTCTCCTCCCCTGTGTCTACCCATAAAGCTTGTTTCTCTTCCCGTCCATCTATTCTTAGCAAATGACACCATCCAACCAGTTTTGAAGCCAAAACTCTAGGAGCCATCTTGATCCCCAACATCTAATCCACCAAGGAGTTTTAATGACTCTATCCATAAAATATATCTCAAATCTTCTTCTCAAACCCTCTTCTGCCTCCACTATCATCTTTCTAGTCTAAGTTTCTTGTCTGGCCTATTGTCCTGTTCATACGAGATCCCCTGTACCCAAATCCAGCACATAGCAGGTGCTCATTAAATATGTTGAATAAATTAACAAGCACAATCCTACTGAATAGCGCAAAATAATCTTAACTTTTTTAATATTCATGAATAATAGATATTTGCCTTAGAAGCTTCAGAAAATAGATTCAAGAAGATAATAAAAATCACTTCCCAGACACACTTTACTTACAATTGGCTATGGCTCAATATGATTACTCATTTTGTCAATTATTAATACATTTTCCATGCTTTCACAGCACTATAATTTACTTCCGTGCATCTGTAATCTGTGTTGTCAGTACAATTTACTCCCCAAGAGAAATTTTAGTTGCTGCTTCTTGTCACTCAGCCTTGCCTTTCCTGATTAATCCAGCCCAGCTTCTTGACCTCTTGATTATCTACATATTTTGTGCCTGTCACAGACCAGCAGACATTGATTTTGTTCAGGAGTTCCCAACTTTGTTCCTGTCCCTGCCTGCCACCTAGCTCCCCTCTGCACTCAACTTCCTCGTCAGAAACACGAAATACTTTGACCTTAGCCTTAGTTCAAAATAACCAATAATTCTAAACAATGCCTGCTACTCCTCCCTCTTTGATTTGCTGTGTTTACTGGCAGCCCTAAGTGCTTGATCATCCCCATTCATTCCAGCTGCATGCCAATGTGGTGAAGCTGATTATTTCCTACAGATACAGGTAATTACAGAAGTGAGGCGATGGGGGTAAAGGAGAATGCAAGAGTGTCTTCTGAGAGCTGCAGTCCAGTAATTATTAATATGCTTGACATCTGCATTGCCTGCGTCAGGTTACAAAGCCATCTGGGACACATTTTCACAGCAATCCAAATGCTATTTGCCTAACCGACAATCATCTCTCCTCTATCCTCCTCCAACTTCCTTCTCTCCAAGTGACCATTGTGTTCAGTATCCACCCTCCACCAAATAACCAGATACAACAGGTAGCTGTATGCCATGCCCCACCCTACCCCAGCCAGCTTTGAGGTCTCATTCCTATCATGAATAAGTATGGCCAGACAGCGTGGAAGAAAGTCCATGAGGGGTTCAGGAAAAAGTTTCCTCAGCCTTAAAAAGAAAGACCCAATGACAAGATAATGTTGTTTTTTGGCTCTGGAAATTTCTGCATCTGGATGTAATTTCTGAGATGCTAACATCTTCTTTGAAGTATGAGGGGAGAGTCTTAGGTTGAAGCCATTGCTGGGAATGGCAGAGTGGGCAGATGAAAGAAAACTACATCCTTTGTAATATACTTTAGTTGTTTTTTTATACTGTGCCAGAGGCCCTACCTCTGGACTTTGAACTATGTATTTATTAAGCCCAGGGGATTCTGATTTCATCAAAATTTGAGGCACTGACTTCTAAGCCCACACTTCCTAGCTAAGAAATCTTAGGCAAACTATTTTACTTTTATAGAATCTATGTCTTTATCCTTAAAGAGGGAAATAATAGTCACCTTTTGGCCTTATTGTGAGGATGTAGGGTAAGGGGGATTTGATTGGAAGACAGAATACGGGAAGCGCTATGAGATCCATTAGCCAGAAAATGATGCTACCAAGTCCCCAAATGTTTCCCAAACTTGACTGCTGATAGAAATCGACACATTGGTTAGATAACCTGATCCTACACCTCTCCCGAGAGACTGCATTTTAAAAGACACATTCTAGGCTCTAGGCAAGTGTGATAATCAACAAGTCTGAACTTAGCAAAGGAATACACAATATAATACTCCTATGCAAGAGTTAGGATTTCTGGTTTCTAAATCTAGGTCTGCCACTATTTCACTTGAGCAAAATGTTTCATCTTTCAGGACCTGTTTACTCATCTGTATACTTACTTGCCCTATCTCACCTACAGTCTCTACCAGACTGATGGCAATTACACTTGGGGTGAGGGGACTTCTGTAATCTCAGTATTTTTATATTGCTGCAATGTGGATTAAATAGGCAACAAAAAATAAGCAAAACTGGGATTGGGGGAAGTGTTGGCTTTGTGGTAAAATTAACTGAATATTAATTGTAGGACGCTGCCTTCTCTATCCTGCTACCTTCAGTCACTGAAGCTTCCACTCCTCTCAGGATCATGGCATAATTGGAGGTGATCACCCTCGGCCATTCTGATCAGAGAGATCTGTGAAAATGCCTAGAAAAGTTAAAGATACGAATGTCGGGAAAGAGATTATGATGAGGGCCCTAAATTCAATTTTTTGTACTAAGGTAACTTTTACTGGCAAGCACAGAAATGTCTGCATGTTGCAACAGAAACTTTTCCCTTGGCATTTAAAAAGAAAGAAACTAAAAAAGACAGAGAGAAAGTACGGAAGGAAGGAAACAAGGAAGAAAGGAAGAAAGAGAGGAAGGAAGAAAAAAGGCGACGTATGCTATTGGCCTCAGGTGGAATTCACAAAGTTAGTGGCGCGGAAACACCTCCTAACTTGGGAGCTCCGGAGCCTTTAGGGTGCACAGGTGGCCTGACCTCGTCACGGGTGGAAATCACACTTCTCCTGCGCTTAACTTGCCGAATTTCAGTTTATGCTTGGGAGGTAGCCGCGTGGAATCCCGTACGGAAGTCACCAAAGTCCCCAGAGCCAGCACTTCCGCCTCTCGCCCCAACTCCTCCTAGAGCAGAAAAGCCCCGCCCATCAAGAGGCTCGACACGCCCCGTTTGCGTCTCCGCAGCGCCCGTACCTCTTGAACTTTGACCGCTTCTGAGCGGCGGCGGAGATAGTACGCATGCGTCGTTTCCTTGCATGGCTAGCGTCCTTATCCTAGCGGCGGCGGGAGCTGCGGTGGCCGCGCTGCTGGCACTGCGGCTCTGGGTAGTGCTCCATCCTCGGGTCCTGGTGCCCCGTCAGTCTCTCAGTCTCTTGGTGGTGGCTGGGTCCGGTAAGTATTGGGGCAGTGACTGTCGAGCCTGGGTCGGTGACTACAAGCCCCAGAGTACACCGCGACGCTCTCCTCTAGTCTCCTTAGCACTTTTTGGAGCATTGCACACTGAGATTTGTAGTTTCCCTATGTTAACCGGAACCGGTCGCCCAGTCAGGGCAAAATTCTGGTTTGTTGACGCGGCCCAGGCATCTTTTAAGGACAAATGAGTAACTTACATTTGTCTGTAATTAAGCTTCCACCTAGCGTATATTATTCTAACAAATTATTATTGAGCGGAGAGGACGCAGAAGCCTTATGATGCTTACAATTTTCCTGAGTAAAAATTGCTGTTTTGCGTTATTAATCTAGGCATTTTGTATTTAGTTTGGGAATCACGAATACTACATGATAGATGAGGCAAAGTGAATTGTCATATTTATAAATATACAAATCCATGAGGATAGGGACAGTTATCTACTGACCAGAGAACAATACACATTTGAGAGTATTGTGTCCGCTTATGAACAACAAGCTGCACTATCATGTAATACAATTTAACAGAGTCTACCAGCTCTGAAGGCTCTCACAATTTTAAATGGATAAGTTCTGACAGAGATAGATATATTATGTACATTTAGAAATGCTAATTGGAGATTGTATCCAGTTAGAATAATATTTACAGTATGAGCAAATATTCTAAACTTATGTTCCGGTATAATTCATTACTTTATGTTGAGCCATCGGAAAGGCCAGGCACTATGCTAAGCTCTGGAAATAACAAAAGCGACTACTACTACTTGCCATGGAGTGGTGACTTGGTAGTGGAACAGTGTGAAAGGTACAAGGATACAGGCAGTGAGTGAAAAGGAGATTATAGAAAAACTAATAGAAAACAAAAAACAAAACAAAATGAGTACTTGCTGTAATCTGGAAAGTATAGACTCCTATAGCAGTCTTCAGGAAGGGCACCATTTTATCTGAATTTGAGACAGGAAAATTCCTGGAAGAAGTGATTTCTAAACTGAGACTTGAAAGATGACCAGGAATCAACCAAAGAGAATTTGAGGACTGGGAGGGTGTGAAAAGAAGTCAAGAGCACTTGGAATGGCCAGAGGTGGGAGGGAACTGTTGCTTTGAGTTCCATGTGGAGCGGTAAGCCCAGTCCAGATCCCAAAGGGCATTGTAACCCATGCTCTATAAAGCTATTGGCACTACTCCACTGCTTCATACCATGTAGGGGTTAGGACCACAGGCTCTAGATTGGCATAATCCTGGAGTTGAATCACATCTCTGCCACTAACTAACTTGGTGATCTTGGGCAAATTAGTTAACCTCACTGAACTTTCTGTTTCCACCTTGAAAAATATGGGAAGAGAAGAGGTGAAGAGAGATTAAATGTAGTATTAAAAGCGTCTAGCAAAGTGCTTGGCATATAATAAGCATTTAAATGGTGACTGTTGTTAGTCCTGGTAGCAAAGGATCTTTTAAAATACTTTGGAGTGGAGAGTGACCCAATTAAATCAAAGATCATTCACTCTGCATTGTCAAGAGAATGTTTTGACAAAGACTGAGGTAGGGAGACAAGAAGGAACTTGTGGTTTGAAAGTGGGAGGTGAGGGAAGGAAAGGCTCAGGAATGATGTCCAGGTTTCTGTCCTGAACAAATGGATGAATAGATGTTAGAGCCATTCACTTGACAGTATTAGATTTGGTGGACTGGGAAACAAAATTAAGATTGAGAATTAGTCTGGCAAGTGGTGCCTTTGTCATTCAAACCATTCAGGGTAAGAAGAGGTCCAGGACCTCAAAGAATCATCCAAGTCAAAGAAAGACTTGTAATCAGACAAATAATTTAATAGTTAGTGCCCAGAATTTTGGAGGAGGGGGGGAAGGCATTTTTGGTGTTTACCCTGAATACCAAAAAATGTCTAATCTTTAGATTCCATAATATGTTATTAATTAACCACATATTTTCAAAGAATATCAATCAAAATTACTACTCTTCTCTGAAATATATGATTTCCTTAGGCAAATTTTAGATTTAATACCAAATGCTCATCTACCCATTCATGCAATAATAGGAGTGCCTGCTATTTTCAAGGCACTGAAGATCAGCAGTAGCAAAATGAGCAGAAGTGCCTGCCATCATCGTGCTTACCTTCTAGCGGAGCCAGGGTTAGGGGGAGAGAAAAGCTAAAGAAACAGACTGCATATTAAATTATATGGTGATAAATATTATGAGGTACGGAAAGGAGGTTGCATTTTAGACAGAATTGTTAAGCGAAAGCTTCCCAGGGGAGATGACAGCTACCCAACCACAAGGACGCCAGAGGGGCTGGAGTAAACTCAAGCCAGGTAGAAGCAGATGAGGTCCATGAGGTAACAAAGTAAGGGGTCAGATTACAAGGTGCCTTTTATTGCATGTGAGAAGGGAAGCCACTGGAGGGTTTTGAGCAGAGGTAAATTGATCAACTCTCTCTAACCGAATCACACTGGATGCTGTGTTGAGAATAGACCGTTGTAGACCCTGGAATAGACAAGCAGAGCTGGGGGAGCAGACCGGGAAGACGTGGTCATAGTTGATGTGAGGGTGATGTGCCTTGGAGCAGGGTGGTAGCAAAGAAGATGGCAGGGGAAGAGATTGGATTCCAGATATATTTTAAGCTAAAACTGAGAAGATTTTGTTCCCAAAGAATATATCTTTTTTTTTTTTAAAGATTTTATTTATTTATTTGACAGAGATAGAGACAGACAGCGAGAGAGGGAACACAAGCAGGGGGAGTGGGAGAGGAAGAAGCAGGCTCCTAGCGGAGGAGCCTGATGTGGGGCTCGATCCCATAATGCCGGGATCACGCCCTGAGCCGAAGGCAGACGCTTAACCGCTGAGCCATCCAGGCGCCCCCCCCAAAGAATATATCTTAATAAAAGAGTAAAATAGAAGACAAAGCCCATCATTTTAATGACTTTATTCAGTGGCAAGGTTAAATCTTCAAAGAATGTATTCAGTAAATGTTTTGTTTTAAAAAAAGAAAAGACTGTTAAAGCAGGTATAATGAAGTTTTAATTGCAGTGGAAAATGTGGATATTATCCTTTTTATCTTTAATTGGTCCAGCTGTGAAAACAAGTACCTACTTTGTAAACCACATTTTCTCAAGGCTAAAAACAAAAATACTAAAATGAGTATAAATCAGATGTGTAAATTACATGCCCCAGACAAGAAGATGGGTGACAAGTTACAAAGTATGATTCTGATTCCTCCTCACACGTAATCTATGCCAATTTTATTTCTATATCTAATTCCTTCCAGAACCTAGAGAGTAATCCTTCCCTTTCTACTATAAGAAAATACGTGCATTGGGAGAAACCACATGTTTAATTTGTTTGATTATCATTCTATATGTTCACTGTGTCACTACTGAAAGCGCTTTCTTGTAGTAGTAATGGTGGGGGAGAGTTTAGTAGATGGGAGGGACCCTGTGACCAGAGGTAAGGAGGAGATAACAAATAAGATGAATAATGTTAAGAATGTTAAGAAGAATGTTAAGCACATCATCCTGGTTGAGGCTGAGAGATTGTGAAGTAAAACGAAATGGTATGATAGGGGTCATTGAGGACTTTGATTGCTTTGCTTAAATGCTGTACAGTTAACAGGAGAGGTTGATGTTCTTTTCGGGTTTTTTCCCTCATGAAGGAAACCTCAGTGTACACAGTCGATTTTTAAATTCATGGTTTTAAAATTAAAGTATTAAAATTTTGGAGATCGTACAGTTTCAAAAATTGAGTAGTTGTTTGGTGAAGCTGGTAAGTATTTGACTACCTGTAGTGTGCTGAGACCTCTCTTAGGAGCTGGGGTTACAGTGCTGAATGGGAGTCTTCCTTAGGAAGCCCCAAGCCCTGCTGGTCAGTGCTCATGCCTCCTTGATATTCCTTCTCAGCACAGAAACCTTCAGTGACCCGGTGACCGTCTTTCCATTTTCCAGGCTTCTTTCCTGATCTGATTTCACCCTCGTCCTTCTTCGCAGTATTCCCACCATTCCTGAACACACATCTCTGCTCTTGCCGTCTCATGTCCTAATAATCCATCTCCTGGCCAGTGGCCTCCCTGCTCCTATCCATTAGCTTCACCTCTCAAGGCCTCTCAGCCTTTACCAGGGATCTCCCCTCCTCTTACAAGGTTGGTCTTTCATAACCATTTGCTTGCCTCACCTCTGCCCCCATTTAAATTTTGCATGCTGTCTTGCATTACTCTTCAAATGTCTGTGTGTCTTTCCCCTCTCCTACCAGACTTCTTGATGACAGGGGTTGTGTCTTATACTTCTTTGTGCCTTCCTTAGCACCTACTGCTAGTACCAATTTTATTTTTATACAGTTATTATCCTCTTCCCCCATATAAAAGTAGTATTTATACAAGGGCATAGATTATTGTTTCCAAATGTTCCTTTCACCTATTGAGAAATACATGAAATATAACATTAGTATAACATAGTCAAATAGATATGTCCATTGGGGGTTTCTTTTTTTTAAGTTTTTATTTAAATTCCAGTTAGTTAACACAGTGTAATATTAGTTTCAGGTGTACAATGTAGCGATTGAACACTTCCATACAGCACCGGTGCTCATCACAAGTGCCCTCCTTAATCCCCATCACCCATTTAACTCATCACCCCGCCCACCTCCCCTCTGGTAACCACACTGTGGGTTTCTTAATTTAGGCCTCCCAATATTTTTTCCAGGTGGGCACACCACTGAGATCCTGAGGCTGCTTGAGAACCTGTCCAATGCTTACTCTCCTAGACATTATATCATTGCTGATACTGACGAAATGAGTGCCCATAAAATAAATTCTTTTGAACTAAATCGAGCTGATAGAGACCCCAGTACCATGGTAAGTAATCATTTCTATTTCTAAGAAAGTTAAAAGTAGAGTATGTAGTTGAATTATCTCTGGAAACAATCTCGTGGCACCTCAGCTCCCTGCCCACACAGGGCAGTCAAATGTTTATTGCTGATGAAATATATTTCCTCTACTACCAAAAGGTAAGAATTTCTTTAAACTACATCTTCAAGTGGTAGCTTAATTTCTTATATTCTCTCTTATTCTTTTAAATAAGGGAAATTGTGTTTCAGTTAATTCCAGCTAGGAAAATTTAAACTTACACATAAAGCATCCGGTTCATGTGCTTATTGGCTCTTCACTAAAGTTCTTTATCAATGTATTGCATTTCTGGATGATGTATCTATGACTACTTCTTATTCTTCAAATTGTATTTGTATCTGCCTTTAAAGTTACTTCTCTATCTCTGGTTGCTCACTTCAGTTTAGCATCTTAGCCAGAATTTGGGGTAAAAGAACAAAAGCGAAACTACTTCTTTATCAAGCTGTTCCTCGAGGAGGTTGTCTCCATCCCTCCCTGCCTCTGGTACCCGCGCAGCCACGGAGCGGCAACAGGTAGTTCAGGAGTGGAAGCTGACCCAGCTCAAGCTCCTCAGTGTTTCTCTGGGCTTTTTGGACTTGAGGACCCAGAAAACGGAGGCAGTCTTTCTTTGGGGACAAAGTCCGTAAAAGATAAAATTTGGGAGCTGCTGACTGTCATGTTTTCACCTGGTGGGTAAAGCTCGACTATAGCTGGAGAAAAGAATGACGTTAATACACAGGAAGAGTAAAATGAGAAACCAGGCGGTGAGACCTGCCTTCAGTAACTCCAGAGGTCCAGCTGCATCTGTGTGGGAAATTCAGGATCCACTATATCGCCCCTCTCTGACTCCCCCCTCATTTCCTCTCTCACCTCCTCACCTCACCCCACCTCCAGGCCTTTTTTTAAAGCCTGTTTCGGTTGAGTTTTGGTCACTTGTAAACATGATCCCTAACTAAAACACTGTTAAAATGTATTCTTGGAGATTCCATGTCAAACAAGATCAGAATCTGCCTGCTGTTATTCAGCCATAACAAAATGCTATGGTGTGTTTTTTTCTTTGTGAGGGATAAGCCAACTGCTTCATTTGTTTTAGGAATCGTATGGCCTCTGCAATAAAGTACCACAGACTGGGTGCTAAGGGCCGAAATGTATTCTCTCACAGTTCCAGAGGCTAGATATCTGAAATCAAGGATTCGACTGAGCCGTGTTTTCTCTGAAGGCCCCAGGGGAGAATTCTTCCTTGCCTCTTCCCAGCTTCTGATGGCTGCCAACACTCCTTGGTACTCCTTGGCTTGTAGCAGCCTCGTTTCAATCTCTGTCTCCACTGTCATAGGGCCATTCCTGTGTCTCTGTCTTCACATTCCCTTCTCATAAAGACACAGTCATTGGGTATAGGGCCCAGACTCATTCAGTATGACCTCATCTTAACATGATTCCATGTATAAGACCTTTTTCCAAATAAGGTCACATTGACAGATTCCAGATAGACAGGAATTTGGGGGAGACACTATTCATCCCTGTGTTGTAATTGATCCTTTTAATAATGTGCAAGACAGATAATACCATCCTTATTTTACAAATGAGAAAATGGAGACCCAGAAGTATAAATAAGGTCCGCCTAATATGTGGCACTTACCTAAGCGTGTCTTCTCCAAAACTTATTCTGCATAGGCCACTCTGCCTCTTTTGTGCATTCTTTTCCAATCCAAAAAACTAAGTGAGAAAAGAATGCTTTGGGGATTATTCAAGGCATCAGAGACTAAAAATGTCATTGAATCTCTTATCTTAGAGGGTGGAGAATTTGGAGAATACAATGGTGATTTTTTTTACACAAGTGGAATATAGTACTATAATTTAGCAGTGGTAAAGACTACTTAAAAAATATAAAAGTCGAGTAATTACAAACTGTTATTGTTTTCAACATAAGGAATGGGTATCTTTTTACCCAATTATTAGTGTATATATATTCTTCTTTCTGACGGTGCATCCAATTAGAGGCTCCAGTTTTAATTTAGCATACATATTGAATATTTCCCTCCGGGTCCATCAGCATATGTATTGTTTATTTGCTGAATTTTGTGGTTTAATGGAACATTTGGAAGATTGTTATATATAGGAAGATTGTGGGTGGGTTTTTTTTTTTTTTTTTTTTTTTTTTTTTTGAGAGTGGAGGGAGAGGCAGAGGGAGAGGGAAAGAGAGAATCTTAAGCAGGCACCATGCTCAGCGTGGACTCCATCTCAGGACCCTGAGATCATGACCTGAGCCAAAATCAAGAGTTGAACACTTAACCAGCTGAGCCACCTAGGGCCCCCTACAGGAAGATTGTTATAGACACTTTAGAACCGTGTAAGTTGGGCGTCATTCACTTTATTTATTTATTTTTTAATTGAAGTCTAGCTGACACAAAATATTACATTAGTTTCAGGTATACAGTCATGTGACAATTCTATGCATTATGCTGTGCTCACCACAAGTGTAGCTCCCATCTGTCACCATACAACACTATTATAACATCATCGACTATATTCCCTATGCTGTAACTTTTTATTCCTGTGACCTACATATTCCATAACTGGAAGCCTGTACCTCCCACTCCCCTTCATCCATTTTCTGGCAGCTACCAGTTTGTTCTCTGTATTTATAGGTCTGTTTCTGCTTTGTTTCTTTCTTTTGCTTTTTAGATTCCATTATGAGTGAAATCATATGGTCTTTGTCTTTCTCTGTCTGACATATTTTACGTAACATAATGCCCTCTAGGTCCATACAAGGTTTGATTCACTTTAATACAAAAGCCAAAGATCTTGAATTTTTAAAGTGCCGTTATTTTGTTTTACTATCAAAGTGGTACCACCAGTGTAGGACTGAGCATCTCTGTTAGACTGCTTTCTTCCATCAATTAATTTACTGCTGGGGCAATGCCACCCTTTTTAGAGAAAAAATACTATCTCATTCCTAAAAGGGTTTCTACTCATGAATCTAAAGCTGGGAAGAGTTTCTGCAGAGATGCAGAGAGAGCCATTGAGGGTGGTAGTATGAACGTGCCTGTTGTCCTTTCTGATGGCTACACTATATGCCTCGCTTGGGGGAGAGGCCAGGTGGAGAGACACCTTCCCACCAAGCTTTGCTCAAGGGAGGAATCCACTTACTCTTCTCTTTTTTAACTACAGCTTAGGAGAGTTGTACTTGCAGCCCCCTAGACAGCTCTCCGTTCTACTTATGAAGCTCACAAGACTGGGGAGGAGTCTTGTTGAAGAAATCAGTAGTGATCAGTACATTTGCTGGCAGAGCCCTTATTAGCCAAGAATATTGAACAATCAGATCTGCACTGTCTCGTACGGTAGCTACCAGCACTGGCTCAGCACTATTTATTGAATACTACTTTTTTCACTTATCTGCAGTGCTACCGCTGTTACATCAAGTTTCTATGTATGTGAAGATCTGTCTGTGAGCTTTCTTCTTTGTTAACTGGTTTGTTGGTCTTTTCCTAATATCAAGCTCCTGTAGTCTTCTCTTCAGAAGTGTCTTAGGAGTTCTTTCTTTTTTCACATGAGTTTTTGAGTTAGCTTTGGCAAGTTCACAAAGAAACATGTTAAAATTTTTGTTTGAATTGGGTTGAATCAATGCATCAGTTTGAGGAGAACTCAAATCAATATGATGATATCTTCCTATCCAGGGACATCATGTGTCTCTGCATTATTAGGTTTCCTTTAATGCTTTTCAGTAACATTTCTAATTTTCTTCACGAGAGACTTACCTATTTTTTGTTGTTTTTATTCCGTGCACCTTGTATTGTCTTATTATTTTAAGTGATAACACCTCTTAATGGTATTTCCTGTCTTGCAGTACATAGAAATATAATTGATTTGAGTATAGTGATCCTATAAGAACCACCTTGTCACACTCTAATTAATTCCAGTAATTTATACACTTTTATGTTATCTACAAAGATAATATCATCTGCAGATGGTAACAATTATGATTCTTTCTAATCGTTACACCTTTTATTTCTTTTTCTCATTTTGTTTTTGGAACTTCCAGAACAGTAACTAATAGAAGCAGTATAGTGGTCATCTTTATAGTTTTTATGATTTTAAAAATTTGCCAACGGTTTAATTTTAAATCATATTTGGTTGTTGATTTTTATCAAATGTCCTTTCTTATCTCAGATGATCATATTGTTTTTCCCATTTTATCTGTTTTTGTGGGCAATTACAAGGTATGAACTATTGTTGAATTCTTGGAATAAACCCAGTTTGTTCATAGTGAGTTACATTTTAACACATTGCTGGATTTTGTTGGCAAGGGTATTGTTTAGGAATTATTTCATTAATGTTCATGAGTGAGATTGTCCTGTACTTTTCCTTTCTTGTGTTGTCTTTAGTTTTGGTAGTGAAACCAAATTACACTAATCAGATTACACTATCAGATATCAGATAACACTAATCTGATTATGTGAGTATACAATTTCTTATTTTGGGAGGGAATTTATATAAGTATGGAGAGTTACTTTTAAAATTTTATAGAACTTGTCTATAAAAATACCTGGCCCTGATGTGTTCTATTTGTCATGGTTATAGACTCTTGAGGCTTTCTGTTTGTTCTTAAGTCAGTTTTGCTAAGATATTTTTCTAGGAACATATCTATTTGTTGTGAGTTTACAAATGTGTAGTCATAAATATTTTCATAATATTCTCTTGCCACTTTTGTAATCTGTGCAGTAGTGTTCACATGGCATATCTTTGCCCATCTCTTTATTTTTACCTCTTGGTCGTTGTTGTGTTTTAGGTGTGTCTTTTTTAAATGACATATAACACAATTTTTAAAATTCAAAACCAAGAATCATTGTTTTTGACTAGCATGTTTGTTACATGCACATTTATTGTGATTATTAATGTTTTAGATTTGTTTCTACTATTTTATTTGGTTCTTTCTACTTACCGTACTTTTCTTTGAATCTTTTTATCCTCCTTTTTCTGTCTTCTTTTTGGATTAATTGAGCTTTCTTTATCCTCCCTTTTCCCTTCTCCTGGAATGAAAATTCTTCTGTTCTTCAAGACGTTATTCTTAAATTGTCTACATGGATACCAAACTTAAAGTAAAAAACTTAATATCTCCATCTTCCTCCTGAAAAACAAAGCTTTAGAATGTTTTAACTGTAAACACCTCTTCCCATCTTACATATTATTGTTTAGTATTTTGGTTCTACCTTGTTTTTATACCACCCAAATTACTTATTACTATTATTGTTATATACAGTCAGTGCTTATTTATATTTATTTTCCTTGCATATTCTTCCCACTCCTTCCTTTTGGATCCAGTGTCTTTCTTCCAGAGCATATCTTTTATTCTTCCATGGAAGGTCTAAAAGTGATTTATTCTTTCCATGTTTTTTGTTTGCCTGAGAATATGTTTTGGTTTTGACCTTCCTTTGATTGCATTCTGCATTTAGAATTCTAGGTTGAATTTTTTTCCTTCATAAATATATATTTAGCATTCATTCATTTATTTAACAAATACTTACTGAATACTTTCTGAATGTTAGTGATGCAGTAGTGAATAAAACATACAAGAATCTCTGCCCTGATGGTGTTTACATTGCAATGGGGAGACAGTAAACAAGATAAATAAGTAAAGTGTATAATGTGTTAGTGTTAAATGCTAAGGAGAAAACTAAAGCAGGGGAAGGGAATACAGAATATTGGCGGGGGTGGAGGGTGTTAAAAGGAGGTTGCATTTTAGACAAAGTGGCCAGGACAGTGGCATTTGAACAAAGACCTGAGGGGGAAGTGAAGGTATAAAGCCATCTGAGGAAGGAGTTCTTAGAGAGGAAACAATAACTGCAGAGAAGACCCTGAGATGGGACTGTGCCTGGCATGTTTTTGAAATAACAAAGAGATCAAATTGACCAAAGCAAAGTAAGGGAGGAAGAGCTGAGTCCATTATGAGCCCATGTAAGTTAGGGTGAGGATGTTGAGATCAGGGTTTTTTTTTTTAAAGATTTTATTTATTTATTTGTCAGAGAGAGAGAGAGCACAAGCAGGGGGAGTCGCAGGCAGAGGGAGAAGCAGGCTCCTCACTGAGCAAGGAGCCCTATCCAGGACTCAATCCCAGGACCTTGGGATCATGACCTGAGCTGAAGGCAGGCACTTAACCACCTGAGCCACCCAGGCATCCTGAGATCAAATTTTTTTAAGACCTTGTGATCCATTTTTAGTCTTAGATTTTTCCCCCCATGTGTGAAATAGGGAGCCATTGGGAGGTTTTAGGTAGAGAAGTGATATGACCTGACTTTTATTTATTTATTTTTATTTTTTCTTTAATTGAAGTACAGTTGACATACAATGTTACATTAGTTTCAGGTATACAACATAGCAATTTGATGAGTTTATACATTATGCTATGCTCACCTGAAGTGTAGCTACCATCTGTCACCATAAAACACAATTACAATACTTTTGGCTATATTCCCTATGTGTGTCTCTTATTCCTGTGACCTTTTCATTCCATAACTGAAAGCCTGTACACCCCCACCACCACCACCCATTTTGCCCATTCTCCTGGCTGCTTTCCCTTTGGCAACCATTAGTTTGTTCTTTGTGTTTATGGGTCTGTTTCTGCTTTTTCTTTGTTCATTTGTTTTTTAGATTCCACATATAAGTGAAATCATATGGTATTTGTCTTTCTCTGTCTGACTTATTTCACTTAACATAATACTCTCTAGGTCCATCCATCTTATCACAAATGGTAAGATTTCATTCTTTTTTATGGCTGATATTCCGTTTGTGTGTGTGTGTGTGTGTGTGTGTGTGTGTGTATACAGTGTTTTGGTTCTACCTTGTTTTTATACCACCCAAATTACTTATTACTATTATTGTTTTATACAGTCAGTGCTTATTTGGATTTATTTCCCTTGTGCATATATATATATATATATATATATATATACCACATCACCTTTATCCATTCATCTGTCAGTGGACACTGGGTTCCTTCTACATCTTGGCTATTGTAAATAATGCTGCAGTAAATGTGGGGTGCATATATCTTTTCTAATTAGTGTTTTTGTTTTCTTTGGGTAAATACCCAGTAGTGGAATTATTGGATCATATGGTATTTCTATTTTTAGTATTTTGAGTAATCAGTGTACAGTTTTCCACAGTGGCTGCAGCTTGCATTCCCACCAACAGTGTACAAGAGTTCCTTTTTCTCCACATCTTTACCAACTCTTTGTTATTTCTTATCTTTTTTATTCAAGCCGTTCTGACAGGGGTAAGGAGGTATCTCGTTGTGGGTTTGATTCGCATTTCCTTGGTGTTGAGCATCGTTTCATGTGCCTGTTGGCTATCCGCATGTCTTCTTTGGAAAAATGTCTATTCAGGTCCTCTGTCCATTTTTAATCATTTTATTTGGGGTTTTGGTGTTGAGTTGTATAAGTTCCTTATATTTGGGGCATATTAACACTTCACTGAATATACCATTTGCAGGTATCTTCTCCCATTTTGTTTTGTTGATGGTTTCCTTTGCTGTGCAAGAACTTATTATTTTGATGTGATCCAAATAGTTTATTTTTGCTTTTGTTTCCCTTAGGAAGCATATCTAGAAAAATGTTTCTACAGCCAGTATCCAAGAAATTACTGTCTGTGTTTTATTCTAAGAGTGTTATAGTTTCATGTCTCACATTTAGGTCTTTAATTCATTTTGAGTTTATTTTTATGTGTGGTGCTAGAAAGTGGTCCAGTTTCATTGTTTTCTATATAATTGTTCAATTTTTCCAGCACCATTTATTGAAAAGACTATCTTTTCCCCATTGTATATTCTCGCCTCTTTTGTCATAGATTAACTGACCATATAAGCATGGGTTTATTTCCGGGCCCTCTATTCTGTTACATTGATCTATGAGTCTGTTTTTGTGCCAGTGCCATACTTTTTTATGCTACAGCTTTGTAGTATATCTTCAAATCTGGAATTGTGATACCTCCAGCTTTGTTCTTCTTTCTCAAGATTGTTTTGTCTATTTGAGATGCTTCATGGTTTCATACAAATTTTGGGATCATTTGTTCTAGTTCTGTCAGCAGTGCTGTTGGTATTTTGATAGGTGTTGCATTGAATCTTTAGATTGCTTTGGGTAGTATGAACATTTTCACAATATGATTCCTGTCCATGATCATGATATGTCTTTCCATTTGTTTGTGTTGTCTTCAGTTTCTTTCATCAGTGTTTTATAGTTTTCAGAGATCAGATCTTTCACCTTCTTGGTTAAGTATATTCCTAGGCATTTTATTACTTTTGGTACGGTTGCAAATGAAATTGTTTTCTTAATTTCTCTTTCTGCTCCTTTGTTAAGTGTATAGAAATGCAACTGATTTCTGTGTATTAGTTTTATACCCTGCAACTTTACTGAATTCATTTATTCTAATAGTTTTTTGGTGGAGTCTATAAAGTTTTCTATGTATATAGTATTATGCCATCTGCAAATAGTGACACTTTAACTTCTTTCTTACCAATTTGGATGCCTTTTATTTCTTTTTTCTTGTCTTATTGCTGTGACTACGACTTCTAGTACTATGTTGCAAGAAGTGGTAAGAGTGGATATCCTTGCCTTATTCCTGATCTTAGAGGAAAAACTCTCAGTTTTTCATCATCGAGTGTGATGTTAGCTGTGGGTTTTCATATATGGCGTTTAGTATTTTTTTTAAATATTTATTTATTTGAGAGAGAGTGAGTGAGCGGGGAGAGAGGCAGAGAGAAAAGGAGAGAATCCCAAGCAGACTTCCTGCTGAGCAAGGAGTCTGATGCAGAGCTCAATCCCAGGACCCCGAGATCATGATCTGAGCCATCAGATTCTGGATATATTTTGAGGGTAGAGCTAAATTTTATCTGTGTGTGGGTGTGGGAAAGAGATGAGGAGTAGAGGATGACATCCAGATTTTGGCCTGAGCTACCAGAAGAATGGAATTGCCATTAATTTAGGCAAAGAAGATTACATGAGGGAGGAGGAGGACTAAGTGTGGGATGTCTGTAAACATACATGTAAAGATGCTGACTCTACAGTTGGATCTGTAAGTCTGAAGTTCAGGAGGGAGCTCTGGTCTGGAATATGAATTTTGGAGTTTTCTGTGTTTACCTGATGGTACTTAAAACAAGAAACTGGACTTCTTGTCCCACCCAGGGACTAAGTATAGTTAGAAATTAGAAGAGGACTAAGAACTGAGCCCCAGAGCACTCTAATTTTCAAATATAGGGAACTGTTACTGTCATGGAAATATCGGCTGTCAGTATGTCGTTCGTCTGTGGCCTGTTCTCCAGAACCCACGGCGGGGCGGTGGGGGAGGCCTCAAACCCCCACCCTGGGTTACTGGTGTGATTAGTCTCCCTCCTGGACCTCTGTGTCACAAGCTGTCTCTCCTCTTTCATTTTTTTCTTATTTCTGGCAAGTCGGGATTTCCCTTCTTTCTACATCAGATAAAAAAATATTGTTACCATTCTTACAGCATTTTAATCTGTTTACAGGAGAGTTTTCAGGTTAGTTTATATTGCCATTGTGCCAGAACCAAAGTCAAATTAATTTTCTAATTAAAGTCAGAGTTTTAATTTATTCTCTGTATGAAAGTCTATTCTGGACTGTTTGTATAAGTAGCAACTCCCCCACTCACCAATTTTCTTTCTTTCTTTTCTTTTCTTTTCTTTTCCTTTTCCTTTTCCTTTTCCTTTTCCTTTTCCTTTTCTTTTCTTTCTTTTCTTTCTTTTCTTTCTTTTTTCTTTTCTTTTCTTTTCTTTTCTTTTCTTTTCTTTTGTGATAGAACTGTATCATCTGCAATTTCCTAGCAATACATAATACTCTTATGGTTAAAGGCCTTGACTCTCACTCTGTAGTTTGATTTTCAGACTTTTTAAATGAAGCAGAAAGTCTCAAGTATTTGGAAGCATTAACAGTAATTGTACTCTGTGCCTGGGCAAGGTATCTCATCCACATCACTCAGGGCACTTTAGGAGTAAAAGTGCATCGATTCACACTTGGTTCTGGTGAGAAGCCAGAAGCCACATTTGCAACACAAGCCTGCTCTTCCAAAAACGTAAAAGACTTTCCCAGAAATCAGGAGATACAAATTACCAGTTGTTAATCACTTAGATTTATCCAAGTATCATAGAAATTTTCTGTTGTTTGGTTTATAACTAACACTGATATGGAATTACTCAGTAAATTTCTAAATGTTTTTGCTGGTTTATAGGGAAAATATTTAAATGCTCATATTTGTCTATTTATACTAGATATAAATATATAGCAGATGTTTACGCTACTTTTTAAATTAATATAATTTTGCTAATTAAGTGGTAGAGATGACCTATTTTTGTTGCAGAAACTTCATTCAAATTTCCCGATTCCTTTGATTCAGTATAATTTTTAAAATGGTATTTAAAATCTTAAGGTATGTTATTTATCCTATTTATTACACAGGAGTAAAGAGAAATAATTATTCGTGGTGTACTTTTTAACTCTACTATTAGCCTGTGTTTCTCTGCATAGTTTAGCGTTTAAAGAGAAACAGGCTTTCCTTGGGAAAAGCATCTCAACCCCGCTGGAATAAAGCAACTGAAGTTAGAAAGATGAAGAGTGAAAGCTAAGCAAAAACACACACACAAACAAGCAAAACAAAAACGAGGAAACAAATGTTTAGCTGTGAAATTACTTATATGAAAAAATATCTTGAAAAGCCTCCTAAAAAAATGTAATTTCCACTGGGATTAGTTCTAAAGTAAAAAGTAGCTAAAGTAATATCTTTCAGAAAGATTGGATAGTAACTTCTCCAAATAGAACCAATTACCAGAGCTGTGTTTTATGAAGGTAAGTGAAAAATCACACCAGAGCTTTCTTCCTGGAGAGCAGCAGTCTCCACACTGGCCTGTGTTTCACCAGGGGCACCGACCCCTGGGAGACATGGAGGCTCAGGGCACTGCACTGTGGATCTTGGTTCATCCTTCTATTTGCTTTCCAGTCTGAGCCTTATCTGTTAACTGCCTTCCTTGACAACCGTTACTCTGTGCAACTTCTGTTAGAGCCTGAGTTAGCCCTTTTAGATCCTATCACTAAGGGAAAAAGCTCAGTGACACTTGAATAAAACATTTTCAAAACTACATGTAAAAATTACAGAGTAGGCTTTTTTCTTACAAAAAATAACCAAAGTTGCTGAAAACTGATTTGAAGGGTTAAAAATTAGAGCCCACTTCACTTTGGGGTCCTATAACTAGATTTCCCACTACTCTGTAAGTAAGCTTATACAGTTTTACCAAGAAAGTTATTTATTTGTTCATTTATTCAAAAAATATTAAATGAGTGCCAATTCTGTAAAAGACACTATACTTCTATACATGTATATTTCAGCAAATCTTTATTAAGTGTGCCCCCACCATCAACTGTGGCAGGATTGTAAGTGATTATTTTTCTGTTCCTTTACTCTTTTCTTCCCAAATTTTATTTCCTATTTTTTATTTATTAATTTAAAAACAGCAGACAGTAAAGAACTTCTTCACTTCATATAAAATAAAAAGTGGAGGTTCCCTGTTCCTATCCTGTCCCACTCTCTAGAAGTGAACATTGTACCAGCTTGAGTTATACCTGCTGGTATGACCTTTTCCCTCCTTTGTACATGTATTATTAAAAAATATTATAGGGGGCGCCTAGGTAGCGCAGTCCTTAAGCGTCTGCCTTCGGCTCAGGGCGTGATCCCGGTGTTCCAGAATCCAGTCCCGCATCGGGCTCCTCCGCTGGGAGCCTGCTTCTTCCTCTCCCACTCCCCCTGCTTGTGTTTCCTCTCTCGCTGGCTGTCTCTCTCTGTTAAATAAATAAATAAATAATCTTTAAAAAAATATTATAAATTACATGTTCATATATACACATAAACGGGATGGGGGCAGGGGACGGCTAGTTTATAAATCAAACACTGTATTGTTTTCAGCATTTTTGCATGTAACTCCATGGCTTGATAGTTTTCCATTTTGGCAAATATTGGTCTACTTTGCACTTTTTTAATGATTGCCTAGTAGTTTATAGTATTGATGATGCACCATTTCCCTCTTGTGGTTTTCAGGTTTTCACTGAATACTGCAGTAAACATGTTTGTACTTATATACGTACACAAGTATTCTTATGTGTGTTTTACCTTAATTAGAAAAACAGTTAAAAAACAAAAAAGCCCAGATTAAGTAATTTGCTGACATTAAAGGGCATGTCAGCCCTTTCCCACTTAGCGTTCTGCTAGGTTGTTGATTGAATTCTTGATTTAAAATAAATGCAGTAAACATAGTAAAGAGTATAAATGTCATGGGGGGTAGAGACAAATACAATAGCTATCCTAAACAGTTGTTGTTCTGATCACTAAATAAAACTTTCCATGCCCTCTATTCATAGCCATAGACATAAATGTGACAGAAATAACCACAGAAACATGTTTCTAATGCTTAAAAACTTAGATTTTCACTTTCCCAGGGTGCCTGACTGGCTTAGTCAGTAGAGCATGTGACTCTTGATTTCAGAGTTGTGGGCTTGAGCCCCATGTTGGGTACAGAGATTACTTAAAAATAAAATCTTTTTAAAAAAGATTTTCGGTTTTCCCAAATTTATAAAGCAATAGTAGTCAGAATTCTAATGTTTCCTTCTTTTTTTTTTTTAAATAAAGCAGCTTTGTGCCTAGCAAGTAAGGAAGTCACATGTTTCTTTTTTTTTTTTTTAAGATTTTATGTATTTATTTGAAAGAGAGAGAATAAGAACGGGGAGCAGCAGGCAGAGGGGAAGGGAGAAGCAGGCTCTCCACTGAGCAAGGAGCCCGATGCCAATGCCAGGCTCGATCCCAGGACCCTGGGAAGACGCTCAATTGACTGAGCCACCCAGGTGCCCCAGTTTTCCTTCCTTTTTTAAACTTTGCTTATTTAACAATAGATGTTTGCTTTCCATTGGCCAGGGCTTGTTATAGGCAGTTGGGATACACCCATGAACAAAACATACCAAAAAAAAATTCTGCTATCATGGAGCTCACTGAACTTGAGCTGGATCAGAAGGACAGTAATACTGGACATAGTGAATAAAAAAATCATAAAGCTTGTTAGAAGGTGGTCAGTGCTATGGGAAGATTACACAGGGATGGATGGGATTGCGAATTCTGACAGGGAGGAAGAAAATTGCATTTGCTCCTAGGTCCTTAAAGAAGATGAGGATGCCTGGGAAAAAAGTGTTCCGGGCAGAAGGAATAGTCTCTGGGAAAGCCATCGAGTGGGAGCATTCCTGGATGCTGGGGGAATAGAGAGTCCTGGTGGCTAGAACCGAGTCAGAGGAGGGAGACAAGGAAGAGAAGATGGGAGGGTGGGGCAGGGGGCAGAGTATATAGGGCCTTGTCAGCCATTATAAGGACTGCCTGTCTTTCTTTGAGGGAAGTGGAGAGCTGTTTTAAACAGATCACTCTGGTTGCTGTGCTACAAATAGACTAGGGTAGAGGGTAAAACCAAGGAGACCAGTTAGGGGGCGTCAGAGCAGTCCAAACAGGAAGTAGTGTGGCTTGCACCAATAGGGATAGGAATAGGGGCAAATGGTTGTTCTCTGGATGTATTTTGAAAGTAGAGTTAATAGAATTTCCTGACATATTGGATAAGGGATGTGAAGAAAAGAGAGAAATCCAGCAGAACTACAAAGCTTTTGGTCTGACCAATTTTAAGAATGGAGTTGCCGTCACTGATCTTGGAAGTCTAGGTGGAGTATCCCTGTCCCTAAGTGTCTTTATAAATAACATGTCATACCACCCCAATGATTCAGCAGCCTCTGCCTTGGCTTGAGGGACCTAGATGCAACCTGGGAGTCAGAGGGACTACACAGGCCCTGCCTGCCCTGATTCAAAACCATTTCCTAAGTCCCGTGCCCTTGAACTCTCTCTCTCTCCCTTTTTTTCTTTTTCCTCTCTCCCTCTCCCAAACAAAAAGGTCCTTCAAATTTTAGAAATGGTCCTGGAGACTCCTTCCAGGTGTCAAGAGGACTTCTGTTACTGAACTTCGCTGCCTCCTCAGCCCCTGTCGCTGTCATCCCTTCGTGCTTCCACCAGGTGGCAGTGCACTGCCGAGCATAGTGCCAGAGCGCCCTGCAGTACCTCTGCGGGAAGGCGCCAGAGGGCTGAGCTTCAGGATGGCGGCTGGAGTGATTTCTAGAATATACTACAGACTAATCTGGCATGGGGAAGGTAAGGAGAGGTTGTATCATTTCTTTTTTAGAAACATCATATATCCTTGCTAAGGATGATTTTCCTTTCCTGAGTTGAAAAGGCGTTCTATGGATTTAGAGCAGACTTTCCACCTGGAGAGTGTTTTTATGTAAAGGTTTGATTCACCAAGTACCTTGCTGAGGTTGCAGTACTGGCATCTGTTTCATGAGCTCTTCTTTGTTTGAGATAGGTAGAACAGCTCCTGGAAGCTGTGCCTTCCCCAATGTGAAGTCCTTCTTGAAAATCAAAAGTAGATACTGATTGATTAGTTTCTGTGTGCAAAATTTGGAACAAGTGTTATAAGGACCACAAATAAGGAAAGAAAGTGCCCTTTTGCCTCCAGAAATTTTTGGTGCAGTTGGAGAGGCATAAGCACAAATACTGGAAACCTTAGGAATTAATAAAAGTGTCACTGGGTATGCTAGTTAATTGATAAAAGCATCACTGGCAGTGCTACCTCTGGAGACTAGAGTACAAATTGGGGCTAAAAAGAGTCCTCTTGGTTGAAGCTGCCTATAGACCAGTCAGACTTCCAGACCCTCTACCCTATCCTGGCAGAACACCCAACATTTTCCACTGGAGAGGTTGAACTAAAAAGGTTTTGGCTTTGGGAACATCAAGCCAAATTGTGGATGGGGTAAGAAAGTGCCCTGTGAACAGAGGGCTCAAGGAGAATGTATAATTACTCCTTGTCCCCCCAGTATGCATCACTTAGTCTCCTTTCGGATCAGTTCCCAGAATGCTGCATTTATTTCACCCAGGCAGGAAACTGAAGATTAGTTTTGGGGAAACTGATTTGCTCAGGAGTATAGAACTATAGATTCTGACATTTGGGATTTCCCCCAATGAAATGGTAGCATCCTGACTACTTTTATCCTCCTCTTAACAAGCCCCACCCAGGACCAAGCTTCCAGTCTGCCTTCTAATGCCTCATTCCTTAACTCGAACCAGGGTTTCTCAGCATCAACGCTACTGACATTAGGGGTCAGGTAAATTATGTGGGGAGGCTGTCCTCTGCATTATGGGGTGTCAAGCAGCATCCCTGGCCTCTACCACTAGATGCCAGTAGCACTCCTCCTTTCCCCACCCTTTACCCCACAGTCCTGGCAACCAAAACTATCTCCAGACCTTGCCGAATGTGCCTGGGGGAGAAGCCCACCCCGTTCTTGAGAATCACTGGCTTGAACTGGCATCCGCAGATTCAGACATTGGAAGGAAGCCTCAAACATAAGGAAAAGCAAAACTAACTGGGGAAGGAACTGTGACAAAAGGAATCAGAGGAAAGGACAAATCGAGGAGGGGAGAGGGGGGAGGACTTAAGGGAAAACGGTATCTTCAGGGAAATGAAAGGACATTGATTTTTTTTAAAGATTTTATTTACTTGGGAGAGAGAGAGGGCATGAGCACACAAGCAGGGGGAGGGGGGAAGGAAGAAGGAGGAGGGAGAGGGAGAAGGAGAAGCAGACTCCTCGCTGAGCAGGCAACCAAACGCAGGGCTCCATCCCAGCACCCTGGGATCATGACCTGAGCAAAGTCAGATGCTTAACCAACTGAGCCATCTGAGCTCCCCACGACAATGTATCTTTGAAGAATGATATTTATTTTTTAAAAAACCTCCTAGAACTAGAAGGACACTTGGCTATTAAAATTTTGATTGTAGGAATAAAAAAATCAAAATATTCAAAGATCATATTGAAGAATTCTGGTATAAAGCAGGACAAAAAGTTAAAACCAATAGAGAAAAGATAAGCAAATTAGATAATCAAACTGGATTTTGGAAGACTACTGTCCAGAAAGAACAAGAACACAGGCCAAACTTTAATTACCAAGAAAAAAAAAATCACCCAAGAAAAATTCCCGTAACTGAAAGGACATGGCCTTCAAACTAAACAACTGTCCCCAGCCCAGTTAAACTGTAGTCACTGAAGATATATCATCATGCGACTTCAGAACTAGTGATAAAGAGAAGATAACCAAAAATTTCTAAAAAGGAAAACAAAAGGAGTCACCCTGGGGTCTGGGTGGCATTCAGGGTGATGATTAGAGCAGTCCTCAGACTGATTCCCATGTACCTTTTCACAGAGTATGTGCTCCACAGAAACAAGGGGGACCCAAGAAGGAGGAAGACTGGAGTCCTAGAATCTAGGTGTCAGCCCGGAAGAGAAGCGAAGGGAGTTATCAGGATGGCAGTGAAGGGAGTTCCCATGTGGAGACCAGCACATGCGGCAGGCCTAGAGAGAAACTGGTTGGGAGGTGGAGCAGGGGGACGGAGAACGCCAGAAGGGGTGGTGCCAGACAAGCAATGGTGCTGATGAATTACCTCAGGTGTTTGACCAAACTGAGGGTCTCATAGGGAACTTCAGAACTCTGTGTGTGTGTGTGTGTGTGTGTGTGTGTGTGTGTGTGTGTGTGGATAAAAAATATATAGCTTTAATTAAGAAAAAAAGACAACAAGTGCTTTGAATGCAGGGGAAGGAGAGATCTCAGGGCTAGAGTATTGGGGTGAGAGGGGAGGTGGCTTCTCTAAAAGGTAGGAGAATGTGAAGAGGGGAGGATAGAGTGGGGAGAAGAGAGGAAGTTGGAAAGTGCAGGGCACATTCAGACAAATGGAGGCTGTGTTTTTGAACCATGACAGATTGGGAAAGAAGTTGGTTAAATTACAAGGTAAGAAGTTATTTCAAGTTTAGAAACCTGAGATCATCTTAGAATGCTTTCAGTTACAGAAAGGGTTTAAGTGATCCGATATTTTTTTAAGGTGGTATAGAGGGTAGAGGGATCATCTCTTGAGTTGTGTATAATGGTTGATTTTTGCCTTGAACATTTTTCTGTATTTTCAAGGTTACAATTAGAAAACAGTGAAAGTGGAAATAATAACCTATTGATTGAAATATTTATTTCTTAAATAACCCAAATACATTTCATAAGCACCATTCTTTTGAGAGAGGTATCTTTACCTTTTTGGAAGCACATTAGTTACTTTAATAAATAGAGATCTTTCGGCTTGTATTCCTTATTCCATACACGTGTATAAATCAGTGGCAGTTTGGTGGTTGCAGGGTTTATCAAGCATGACCTCTGAAATGGCGTGCTTGCGTTCAACAGCACCTACTAGTTTCCACAAGGTGGGGTGCTAACCTCACACAGTGGACTGAGACTGCTATAACTTACGGAAACTTCTAACTCTAATGCATTTGCTAACTCTTTTCCATAATTCCCAAGCAATTCTAACAGAAATATGTTTGGAAATTATATAGCTGCAGTTGTGGGGTTTCGTTTCAGTTTGTAAATTAGGTCAGACTCATGATTTACATTTTTAGAGTGTGACTAACGTATATAAGCACTTTTCCTCTTTACGGTGGACCTTGACTATATGCAATTATAGGCATAGATAAAGACTACCTCTAATTTGGTGAAGACCATTCTAAATAAGTGAAATACCTGAATAAGGAAATGTTTGTAGTTATTGCAAATAGAGGTCCTGATATGGCTATCTCAGTGAATAAGATTATTTTTAAAACCCTGTATCAGGTAGATGTACACATGGTTCTGATGTATTTTAAATAGCTTCATCTCTTAAATTCCTTCCTAAATTTTAGTTATCCTGTTCTCCCTTTCTACAACAAAGGCGAGTCAGGTTAAACTTTGTCTGAGTCAGATTCTGAATTGATGGAATTAAGGAAAGTATGCAGAACATACTGCAGTTGTTTCAACCTTCTGCAAATCTGTCCGGTTTCCCTATGCCAGTTAAATTTGTGTGGGATTCTTACAACACACGGAGCCAGTAACAGTTTAGAATATGGTGCTTCTGGGGCGCCTGGGTGGCACAGCGGTTAAGTGTCTGCCTTCGGCTCAGGGCGTGATCCCGGCGTTATGGGATCGAGCCCCACATCAGGCTCCTCCGCTATGAGCCTGCTTCTTCCTGTCCCACTCCCCCTGCTTGTGTTCCCTCTCTCGCTGGCTGTCTCTATCTCTGTCGAATAAATAAATAAAATCTTAAAAAAAAAAAAAAAGAATATGGTGCTTCTGTTTCTCCATTTTGAAGCAAAATAAAGACATTCTAATAGCCAGTGTTTGAATGTAAACATTTACATAAATAGCATAATTTTTTAAGTATATACTTGTATTATGGGACCTACCATACAATAATTTGTTGTTGTTGTCATAAATTCAGGATGTGGCCTGTTTCCCTTTGTCCTTCCTTTTTCCCAGATGGAGGTTTTTTAGTCCCTTTTAGCCATTAGGTTCCAGGAAGTAATTGTGGAGCTGGTAGTTAGAATCATGCCAGGCACAACATCATTCCAGGCAATACAAGTGGTGAGGCTGACTTTTGTACTTGCAGTTTCAGGATTGACCAAAGAGCTGAGCATAGGAAGGAAGTGAAAGTGATGAGTGCAGAGGGATGTTCCCTTGTCCTAGAACATGACAGATGCTCAATTCATGGCAGCTGTTGAGGAAGTGCCATGAAGTGACCTGTGGGTGAAGAAGCCATAGGTTCCAGACTGGGCCCTGCTGATAACCAGCTCTGCCCCCTTGGGCGAGTTAGCCTCTCTGGACCTCATTCCTTCACTGTGAAGCAGAGACCTGGCTGAGACCAGGGGATCCTCAGAAAGCCACTCTGATCACCACAGCTGACTCTCAAGTCTGACTTATCAGAGACAAATGAAGCTTTGCACCAGGCTGTGCCACTCTATGACCCCGGGTGCCTGCCTAGAATCTCCATTTCTGAACGCTGCCTTTTCCTAGGTTCCTCAGCTGTCTTGCTCTGTCTGCCCACCTGCCAGGTCAACCTATTGCCTCAGTGTGAGGTACAAGCCCCTGCCGGCCCCATTTCAGCCGAAAAATTGCCTGTAACATCTCCTAACATTGATATATTTTGTATTTAGTGTTTTACTGACTCATAAAATTATGCTCAAAACCAGACCATAACTAATTTGTGCTCTCGGCCTGTTTCCCCTTTCACTCCACCTAAAAACCTAAGAATCACTCCAAACCCTCCAGCCTCTTTAAGTCCCTCTTTCCCACCATTTGCCCTCTCTATTCCTTCACCTTAGTGCTGCAAGTGTCCTTTAGGCCTTGGACATCATTCTCCTGATATATTTCAGGGATCTGCCAAATGATTCCCCTTGTCTGGGTGAGCCTTATCCCTTCTGTTCATTCTCGTCATAACTGCCAGAGTGGTAGTTCCCGAATGCAGATCCGGTCACATCATTCTCCCTTTTTGTCATCCTTCAGTGGCTTCTCATTGCCTTTAGTTTCGAGTACATACTCCTCGACATGGCTTTGAAGGCCCTGCCTCTCCAACTCCATTTGCTGCTGCTCTCTGCTGTGCTCCTTGTATACCAAAACATAGTTCCCCAAATATCCCATGCTATTTCATGTGTCACTGCTCTCAGCATGTCTGGAAGACCCTTTTCCCCTCTCTCTGTTATGCTTGGTAAGTTTCATATCCTTCCAAGTCAGATCAAGTATCTCTTCCATAAAGCCTGACTTAGTTTTCTCAAAGTATAGTCCATCGTTTCTTACTTGGTGCTAACTTTATATGTAATAATTATGTCCCTTGTTGTATTAATCTCTTTGATTGCAATAACTAGTTTTTCTCTGTCACAGAGAAATTCCTTATGAATGTCTTACCCACCCTTGTGTTTCTAGCTTAGTTCCTGTCACCTGGTACATTGCACTAGAGTATTTAATGAATGAATGAATCTGTGCTCGTGATGAAAAATATGGCTCTGAAGTTCAGTGTTCATCTATGATACTGAATGTTTTCTTTTTTAAAAAAGGGAAACAGTCTTAAATTCATATCATTTTTGTATTTTTTTTTCTTTAAGTAGGCTCCATTCCTAGCATGGAGCCCAATGTGGGGCTTGAACTCATGACCCTGAGATCAAGACCTGAGCTGAGATCAAGAGTCAGATGCTTAACTGACTGAGCCACCCAGGTGCCCCAAATTCGGAGCATTTTAAAGCTGAAATGAAGGGTGTTTCAGTTGCAAGTGAAAAACTAAACCCCAAACTGGCTTGAACAATAAAAGGAATTGGTTGACTTACAAAATGGGAAAAATTCAGTCTTATTTCTGGGCAAGACAGGCTCCAGCTGCCCAAGGTTTTCACTAGCGATAGTGTCTCTCTGCTCTGTCCCCCGCAGGGTTAGCTCCATTGGCCTCCCTCCCCACAGTGCTGCCTCCATCAGCTCCAATGCTTTCCCGTTCAGGGTGGCGAAAACCGGTAGTACCTCCTGGCTTCCTGTCTTTGCACCAGCTTGTGTAGGGAACAAGGTCTCTTATAACATGTAGGAGACCAAGAGAGCGAATGTCTCCAGTCTCATGGTCTTCAATTGGATTATAGTCCCATCTTTCAGCCAATCCCTGTGGCCAGGGATGAGGATTATTTCCATGTTGCCTAAGCCATCTCAGGCCTATTCTTGGAACTAGAGATTTGGCGCTGAAGGAGACAGGCACTGAAATCCCACCCAAACTGCCTGCCTTTCTTACCCAAAGAAAGCTGGTTATTATTGGCAAAAGGAGGGGGCAATATAAGCTGAGGAAGAGGACAACTAATAGTCATTATAAAGAACATTAGAAATTTGGGGGGCCAGACTCCCATAATTGTTTTAAGAACAAATGACTTTTTTTATTTCCCTGAAGCCCGGACCTCCAAGTAGGGAAGGGCTTCTCAAAGTGAAGTGAGGAGTGGCTGAAAGCCGTGCACAAGCCGGGAGCAGCAGCCTTGCTTGTCTTTGACAAGTCACACTTCAGAGCCAGTTGTAGAAGCATGGTGGCTGGTTGAGGATCCATGGTCTTGCCAGGCCCCCTTGTGAGAGACTAAGGTCCAGAGAGATTGACTGATCCAAAGGATCAGAGCTGGTTCTCGGCAAGACCCAGTCTAGAACTCTTGGCTCCTTCATTCCTTCATGGCCCTTCTTCATTAGGTATCATGAAGTGAGCAACTACCAAGTACTTAAAGGACATGCCCATAAAAACCTTCTTGTGCAGGCAGTCAATTATGGTCATGTCGATTTCAGAATGATGGAACCATCCAACATATTTTTTTAATATGTATTATTCTTTGCATTATTAAAAAAATAGTTATGAAAGAAAGCTGAAACCATTTTTGGTTGAATAAAGTTTGACCATTTTAGTTTTGCCTTGTTTCCAAGATTCTGCAATAGTGTGGCATTCATTAAATAATAAACATATTGTACATTTCAGTGTGTGGTAACAGGAAAGAATGACTTCATAGACCACTTAATCTGCTCTGTTGTGGTTTATGATGCCATCTGAATTCTTGGTGGAATTATTTCCATCTAAATCACTATAAACTTCTATTTAGGTTGTCGCAGATCTAAAGCCAGATATGTTTGTGGGTTTTAGCAGTGATGTAATTCTGGAAGATACTTTGAAAGTTACAAGTTGTCATATACTATTAGCATTTAACTCAGTGTTTCACATAATTTCAGACAAACTAGAAGCCTGAAAAATAATCCGTTTCTCTATTATTTTTTTCGTAAGCATTCTCCCTTTCTTGTCTGTCTTGCCACTGTACATTTCGTTGTGCGTCAGTCGAGCATGTGGGGGAAACACTGGGAGGCTCTGTGGGTATACACAGTACTATATAGCACATGGCCTCTGCCCCTTCTTAATTAGGACACTTAGATGGATGGAAAGGATGTCTCACCAACTAATATACATCTTTTTCTAAGATATGGTGGAGAATAAGGGAAAGACAGAATCTCACTTTTTTGTCTTTTATCTTACTGCCAGTTGTGTGATAGAGACTGGATCATATTGTAAGAACTGCACATACTACAGCATATACACGTTGAACTGCACAGAAAGAAAGGACTCTGCTAAAACATACCTTCTAGGAGCGTGTATCCCAGTTGGCTCTCAGGCAGGAGCAATAGCAAAACAACAGAACTTGGTAAGATTCAACAGAAAGCTCTGAAGATTTCTAAGGCTCTATATTTTTTTGTTTTTGTTTTTGTTTTTTTTTAATCAAAAAAGCTTGGAGGCAGGAGAGGGAGACACTGGTATCAGTGGCAGGTGGGGTTGGTGTGCCAAACCTGCAGTGCAGAACAGGGCACAAAGGAGAAAGCGATGGGAGGAGGCGGGGAGCTCTGTTCCCGCAGAGCCAGGGAGAGGGACAAGCTCTGTGGGTGGGAGGCTATGGATATATATGGGGTAGGTGAGTTGAAGAATAGAGAGGGAAAAGAAAATGGGTCAGGTTGGGTAGTTGGCTATATATAGAAGCAACAGAAGGCAGGGAGCACAACTCCATAGGAAACTGGTGGAGCTCATTATGTATTGGGGAAGGCAGGCTCCTCAGAAGTGGGTACGGAGATAGAAGAAGGGCCTTTAGAAGGGTGAGTCAGCAGCATGTTTCAGGACACATGAAAGACCTGTTCTACCACTTGCTGCCTCTGTCACCTCAGGGAAATTCAGATTTCTCATCTGTGAAGTGGGGAGGTTGGATTAGTTGGTCTCTTGCAGTCCTGAGATGTTAAAAGGTAAAGAGTCAGCATCTTCTCCATCACAGACCACAGTCTGGACATCTCGAAACTACAGTGACAGTCATTTATCTGTTCAGCGAGTACTGACTGAGCACCCGTGATGTGCGAAACACCGTTCTGCACACTGGGATTCCAGCAGGGAACAAGATGAAATCCTTTCCTTTCAGGGAGCTTGGTTCTGAACAGAGAGGCAGACAACAATCAAAGACACAAATGAGCAAGTTAATTGGAAGTATGAGTAATTGCTGTGAAGATGGTAAAATAAGTGCAGTGGAGGGTGACCACATATTGGGGGAGGGGCCAGTGGGAAGCCTGACTCCTCTCTGAGGAGGTAATGTTCACGCAAGACCTGAGCTGAACCAATCTGGGGGGCACAGTAGACCGCTCAGAATGAACCGCAAAGACCCTCAGAGAGGAATGAGCTCGATGCATTCATGCAGCAGAAAGAAGGCTGGTATGGCTGGTGAGTGAACAAGGAATGATTAGAAATTTGGATTTTATCACAAGCCTTTGGAGAGTTTCAAGCAGGAGAATGAAAGGGAAGATCTGCTATACGTTATAATCTCTGGCAATTCTGTAGAGAATAAAGTGTGAGAAGCAGAGATGAGTTAGGAGGCTCTTGTAGTCATGGTGAGAGATGGTGACAGTCGGACCAGGAGAAGCAGGGACGGAGGGAATAAGTAGATAGTTGCGGAATGTGTGTAGAGGTTTTGAAAGAAGGAAACACCGGAGCAGATTCCGCTACCCTCCATCCCTGCCAATCCAACATAGATTTCATGACCTTCGTATATAAGCAGGAAATCTATTTATGCTAGATTCTACTGTTCATTTGTCGATTTCTGGCTTGGGAATGCAGAATAGCATGTTTGGTAGCAAAAATGATAGTTCACTTTTGAGTTGTTACAGAAAAGCCTAGTGAATAGAGGAACACTGAAACAAGTATGCATTTTTTGGCCCCAGTGGAACGGATTCAGAGCCAGTTTAACAGCCCACAGTGTCTTTCAAAGAAAGAACTTTTCCTGGGTCAAGAATCCAGGAAAGACTGACTCTGCTTGGGTTGTGTGGCCACTCCTGAACCAAATATTGGGTCTGGGGGTGAGGAGTGGGGGTGGTAAAGTGATGGCTGAGGCTTCCTTTATGTCCTGCATCCCATTAGTAGGACATGAAAGAGGGTCAGGGACATTTCCCTCAAGGCAGAGGTATAGACTAACAAAAACACTGTGTCTATGAAGATGCCTTCATTTGGATTTCTCAGATGCTACAGCCGCTAGGAGTGTCTGGCCAAAGGTCATAGCCAGGCCTAAACTGTAGCTCTCTAAAACTCTATCCCATTCTTTTGTCTTCAAAGGAACTTTTGTTAAAACCAAAATACAAGCCTTCTATTGATAATTTTTCCTTGTTAACTTCTTTATGTATTTGATTATTAAATATATAAAGTAATTTAAAAACTCTCAAGATTTTGCCATGGCCTAGCCCTCAGTGTTTTCTTCAGACAATACAGGACATCGCATACCCCAGCACCAGTTTCTATGTGTTAAGCATAGCCAGTCCGAGAGCCCTGTTCTTATCAAGATGGCCCCAGGTTCCCTCCACTTGACTACATGCCTGTGTAACAGGAACTGTGGGCACAGAGTTTTTCAAGCAGTTCTGGGTGCAGAATGGGATGCTCTGCTTGCTCTAACCTAGCAGGCTCCCTTCCTTTTTATGCTCAGAACTCAAAGCCTCAGGGACACTCCTCTCTCATGGATCTGTTTTCTGGGGAGAGGACCCACAGGGCTGAGAAGTCTAGGCTGTCTACCTAGGACACATTTGTTGGAGTGAGAAGGCATTGGACTTTGATTCCTTTTCATCCTCCCTCCTGTTTCCCCAAGCCCTTAGAACTTGGTCCCTCCTGGCTTTAACTGTTTATAAGCTCCCAGTCCCCTGGTTTGCTTAGGTTTTTTCTCTCTAATCCCAGGAATTCCATTTAGTTCAACCCATTTATTGAGTGGCCTCTACAAATAAGGCCCTAAATGTACACTCTGAAAATCACCTTCTTTGTGCCCCTTTATATTCTCCGTCTAAACACGTCTCAGCTAGGTAACAGGATTTGATTAATTTATACTAATGTGCAATAAACAACTTATTGAATTACTCGCTCAATAAACATTTATTGAGCATCAACTGTAAACCAGGTACTCTTAACAAGCACTGAAATGGCAGTGATTAAATTTCCTGGCCCCCTCAGATAAGTTATATTCTAATGGGGGAGACAGATAGTAAATAAATAAGTATATAATATGCCAGTAGAGTGAGTGGAGTAATTTTAAAACATAAAGCAGCCCTGCTAATGGGGGAGGGAAGAGTATGTGTACATGTGGGGGCGGGGGGTATCTTAGGTTCGTTGGGAAAGGTACCTCTGAGGAGAACAGACCTGCTATAGCGGGGGCAATGGGTGGGTAGACTTGGATTTAGAGAGAAATCTTTTTGGTAGGATTTCCAATTACTGAACTTCTCATCAAAAAATAATAATGGGGGAGCGCCTGGGTGTTTTAGTCGGCTAAGTGCCTGACTTCAGCTCAGGTCATGATCTCTTGGTCCTGGGATTGAGCCCCGCATTGGGCTCCCTGCTCAGCGGGGAGCCTGCTTCTCCCTCTCCCTCTGCCCTCCTCCCCACCTCATGCATGCACTGTCCTGCTTTTTCTCTCATTCTCTCTCTCTCTCAATAAATGAATAAAATCTTTTAAAAAATAATAACAGGTGGAAGATTTGTTTGGAATTTGGAGATGGAGGGCCTCTCCAGTACAGAGCTGTAGGCTGGACAGCTGCACCGTACAGACTCTCCTGTCCCCTTCCAGTTGGGGTCATGGTTCTGATCCCTCGACTAGCTCCTCATCACTGCCCTTCCCCAAGCTCGTCATCACCTGACTGTTTTCCTGTTTATCTCACTGGTAGAACTTTCCTCTTGGCTTTCTTCCCAGCTACCACTTACATTCTCATCCTTGACGGTAATGCAGATCCTCCCATCACCTTGCCCTGGGCTGTTCTGAATAAATTGCTTTCCCTGTGACTCGGAAGAACCTATTCATTGTCCTGCCCTATGGGTTACTATGTAGTTTATCATTTCACTGGGACGCTTCTGAGAACAGAAGGGGCACTGTTAATAATTATGCTGGGCCTACAGGTATAGACTGGGACAGTCCTCTGCAGACTGGGTGATTGGTCACCGTAGATCTGTGGTCATTGTCCAGTTAGTTCCAGCCACAAGTGAACTGAGACTGCCCACTGCTAGCCTCTCATCTGGAGGCTGAGGTCGGGCTCCTTGCATGTGTGTCCAGAAGTCAAAACAGAGGTCATCACTCTTTGGTCACTAGTATTGTTTTTTACTCTCGGGCGTATTTTTCTAGTTTCCATCTTGGAGGTCCCTCAGTCTCCCCATACCAGGGGGAGGTACGCCCTTCGCCTAGTTTTTGTTCCTTTTCTGAGAATGGACAGAGACTTCCTAAACCTATTTTCTCTGCTGCTTCAAGCTGCTGCCTGGGATGAGATGTAGACTGTTCTTCTGTGTCCAGGTCTGAGATTGCTGTCTTCAGGCCCAGACACCCTTGCAAAACGCCGACCGGGCCTGTGTGTTTGCCGCTCCAGAGCAAAGATGAAATCTAAGGAGTTGGACTTCTAGAGCCAGAGTTGAACTGATTGCCCTTCCAGCCCCTGGACACTAAAAATATCCAGAAACATGGTGCATTGCTTCTTTACAAAGTTATATGCTAACAGCTTAAAAATTCAAGGGACATGATAAAACCCATGGTTTTTTGAAGAATGTTTTATAGATACTGAGATCAGGCATCAAAATTGGAAAGTAACATCCAAAAAACTTTTATAATAAGACCCTACTAGGTTATTTTTACCATAATAATAACAGTGACATCTTATTGGATTCAAATGTACTTTGCAGTACAGATTCCACAGTCCCTTTCCTGAATTCCCAAAAAGTTTTGAAAACTGGGGGAAAAAAACTCAAAGTTTGTCACAAGTTTGACAGCAAAACCTGAATTTGAATTGGCCCAAGTCTTATAGTCTTTATTTATTGTACTTAGTGTGAATATTCATGTTTTGCTACAGAAATATTACTATGTTTGGTTGCTTCCCCAGACTTCAGCAGTGTTAACTGTTACTATGTTTACCTGGGGTGTCAGTGGCCCAGTTGATTCGGATTTTTACTATTTCCTTCTAGCTCCCTGAATACTACATTCACCGCATTCCCAGAAGCCGGGAGGTTCAGCAGTCCTGGCTCTCCACGGTGCTCACCACCCTGTACTCCATGTGGCTCTCCTTTCCGCTGACTCACAGAGTGAAGCCAGATTTGGTATGTATAACCATCCCTAAGGGGAGGGGAAGTCACACTCCCGTAGACCCTTTATTAGTAATAGGACCATAGTATTTTCTTCACCAGCTACCATTTCTCAGTGTGTCAGATTTTAGACTAGACCTTTTACTAACGTAGGTTAAAATTTATCACTTGAATGCACTTTGTTGAAAGAGGTGAGATATTTGTCTTATCTTTCTAGCTATAATTTGAACTTGAAATTTGCCGTCTTCTCTCCCTTCTCTTTTTGGTGATAAGCCCAAACAGAACTGTATCTTTAACCAGTTTGTCTTCCTATTCACCTGTGGTTCCTGAGCCGACATCATGTGCTTATCAGCCAGAAGAGAGCCAGTTTTCTATTCCTTTTCAGTGCTTTTTGTTTTTGTCGAGACTCTCTTGCCAGATATGGTATAGAGTGGGATGAATGTTATACACACCCAAGGTTTTATAGTAAAGTAATACAGAAAATAGAAATATAAAAACTTAATTACTACACTGTATTTAACCTTACCTTCCTTATCATCTTAAGTTCTGTATGGTTTTTAGGATGAAGTTCTGTTATTAAATTCTAAATGCATATTAGCAGACAATGGAGAGCAATAGATATGTTATTATGGTAGTGTATACAGTGCTTAAATAATACTTTCATTCATATTTTAAGGCAGAATCCATTAATTGGCATAGCCTGACAGGAAGCTCTTTAGTTGCTCTCCACATACACGAGTTCTGGCACAGTGGATGTTGTTCTCATGAGTAGCTGAGCAGAAGTGTGTTTAGCTTGATTTTGAAAGATGTCTGGGAGTTTGGTCATTGCCTTTCATCAGCTGGATTATGGTTCAAGTCTCTTCTTTGGATGAGAATTTTAAAATCTGAATGATACTACATGAGTAGTTTAGATTGTTTTTAAATGATTTAATTTACAAACAGTGAGATGCACAGATCTTTTTTTCTAAATTTTATTTAAATCTCTATACCCAACGTGAGGCTTGAACTCATCACCCGGAGATCAAGAGTCACATACTCTCCCAACTGAGCCAGCTAGGCGTCCCAAGAGATGTGCAGATCTTAAGGGTATAGTTTGCCCGTATCCCTATTTAAGATCCAGAACAATTCTGTCACCCCAGAAGGTTTTCTCCTGCTTTTTCCCAGTCAACCCCTGGGGCTGAGAAGCCACTTTCTGATTTCTATCACCATAGGTTAATGTTGCTTATATTTATTTTTAAATTTTTGACAAAATGAGTTTATCTCACAATCTCCCACCACATGTTTAATGTGTAGAATTTAGATATTGCCCTAAAAGATCATTATTGCCCAGAAAAGTTTATTTATTTCTAAAATTCAAAAGACAGAATGGAAAGGAGAAAAAAGGTCTTGACATTTTAAGCAGGAAATTTGGGATTTATATTTACTACATCACTAGAGGCATGGCCACCATCACTGGCAACAGCTAGCTTGAGTGTGGTTTAGGACTCTAAAGGGTTAAGGCTCAGAAGGAAGTAGTGACATGGTGGATGATGTGTGTCACAGACAGAGGAGCTCAGGTGACTGCCTAGCCCGAGTATTTGATACCCTTGTAGCGGAAAGAGTAACTGGTGGGGCATTAGGACACTTGGTCCCAGGCCCACTTTGGCTTTTATTTCATTTTAGTCAGTTCCCTTCTGGGCCTCATTCTTTACCTTAAAATGAAAGGATTGTGCTAGATACCCTCTCAGTTTCCTTCTGACTTAGTCTAAGATTTTATGAGTGCTATAAATTTCCTTGTAAAAAGTGGAAGGAAAAAAATTATTATGATGTTTCTAAAGGAATAAGAGTGAAAAGGGGCAAGGGGTGTGAAATACTTATTTCCATTTTGAACTGAGTTAAAAAAAAATTATTTCAAACCTGAGCGTTATCTGATTAGCTGTTCTGATACAGTTGGCCTCACAAAATGAATTTGCACTTAATGAAATCCCCTTCGCTTTACAGAGAAAAGTAAATGGTTAAGAGGCCTTTTTTATTACAGCATGTACATCTCTCCTGTAGTCACCTTTGGCTTTCTTATGACTTCCATCACAAAGCACTATTCCTTCTTTACTTCTTTTTTTAAAAAAATAAAATAAATAATCTCTCATGGTTCATTCCCCCTTTCTTCTCCTACCGATCTTCCTGCTTCTTATGTTCATAAATGAGTGAAACCATATGATAACTGTCTTTCTCTGCTTGACTTATTTCACTTAGCATTATCTCCTCCAGTCCCGTCCATGTTGCTGCAAATGTTGTGAAATCGTTCTTTTTGATGGCTGAGTAATAGTCCATTGTATATATGGACCACATCTTCTCAATCCAGTCATCTGTTGAAGGGCATCTTGGCTCCTTCCACAATTTGGCACACAAGTAATGAATCATGGAACTTTACATCAAAAATTTGGAATGTACTGTATGGTGACTAACATAACATAATAAAAAGTTATTATTAAAAAATTAATAAAAAATAAAATAAATAAAAAGAAAAGTGAAAGAAAAACCCACTCTTAGAAGGGATGGCAGCATCAGACCTTAAATCACTAGAGTTATCTGAACGGCCAGGTGCCTTTCTGCTCGGCTTTAAAATGTGTGCACCTGAGTCGTCTGCACCACTCAGCTATCTCTGTACCTCACTTTGCCACCGTAAGATATAAACACAGGTACTTATTGTTCTAGAATGAGTGCTGAATAATAGAACATTTTCATGTTTTCCAAATGGAAATTCCATCTGGTATATAACAGGTACTGTTTATTGAGCACTACACGTGCCAGATGTGGTACCGGGTGCTCGCATCCCTGCCGTATGAGTTGGTAGTGCTGTTGTTCACATTTAGTGGATGAGGAAACTGAGGCGCTGACGCAGGAGGTTACTTGCCCAGAGTTCACAGAACCGAAAAATAGTGGAGCTAGGACTAGAAGCCAGGCCTTACTGATTCCAAAGCCCGAAGTGTTAACCCCTGAACCACATGCCACCATTTCTGGCTCACACCATGGACGCTGTGTTCATTCATTCAGACCAATTAAGAATCAGTTGATACATTACTTTTTCAAATAAATTACATGAAATATCACTCCCCCTAAATACTAGTATAAAATGAAAATAAATCCCAGCAACTCCACTTAAGTACCTGCTTTCATAGCAGATTTAACACTGTTGCAATTGAGTAATAACAGCATATATTTCAAAATTAAATGTCATGTATATCTGTCAAAATATTTTTTAAACAAAACGGATAATAAAAATAGGAAATAATACTATTAAAGAAGTATAATTACAAAATTCTACAAATTAGATTGACTTGGAAAATAAAACAAATTCATATTTACCAGTTTCCTGTTACAGAAATATGTATAGATAAAACCATTGTGAGGATATGGACTGTTTCATGTCTTAATTGACCTTTTGGATGAGAACAGTAATCTAAAACCTTAGGTTATTTAAAGGAAAAAGTATATGAGTCTGTTTATTGAGTGTATATTAAAATTCATGCTTGTTTCATCCAAGCCAATTATTAAATGAGGAGCTTGTCTTAGAGAGAAGTTTATCAATTCTGTTTGGAGCCCTCAGTCTAACCTCTGTCAATAATTGGAAAGGATAGTTTCTTCTTTTACAACATCATCAAATGCTTTTTAGGTGGTTCTAATATTTCACACATCATATTTTTTAAGAAATAGGCATCTTTGAATAAATGCCATAAATTCATAAGACTACTGTTGAGTTTGAAAAGATAATGGAACCGAAAACAGATCAGTAGTTGCCAGCATCTGGGGGTGGCGCAGGGACTGACTACGAAAGGACTTAAAGGAACTTTTTCTGGGTGAAAAACTGCCCTGTATCTTGATTGTAGTTAGTTGATTGTATGTGTTTGTCAAAACTCAGACCCGTACGCTAAAAAGGATAAGTTTTACTATGGATTAAAATGTCTATCATCGCCAAAAGCGGCACCTTTGGCTTCCAGTAGTCTTATATATGGCATTTCACTATCTTTGAGTGAAAGCGATTTGGTGAGTCATTGCTTACCGCTCTTGACACTAATCACCCCAGTGTTTATAAGGCCTAGAGAAGTGGAGCAAATACTTGAATTGAGTTGACAGCATTTGTCTAAAATTTCTGACCTAAAATGCAGCACCTTTGTATTAAAAATATGGGTCAAGGAGCATCAGTAGCAAAAATGACATTTCATCAAGTGAACTTCCGTTTTTCTCTGTTACCTTGGAAGCAGCAAGTACAGTTAGTCAAATTTGAAATGCCGTATTATGTTTGATTTGTAGACGAGTCTATCCTCAAAGTGGTAGTTTTTAAAAGGATACAGCAAGTGCTCTTAAGAGGATACAGCAAGTGCCTGCTGTGCTACTTTTCCAGTTGGATATCTAATAGGCATCTGAAACTTTCGTAGTCCAAAATAGGAGATATTTCCTACTCTTTCCCCATTTTAGCAAATTTGCTGGAGTGAAATCCCCAGGAGACATCTTTGATTCCTCTTTCCCACACCTTACTTCCTGTGTTCAATAGCAAGTCCTGCCAGCCATGTCTTTGAAATTTATCACCTGTCTGTTTATTTCTGTCCATCTTCACTCCCGCTGTGCCGTCCAGCCCCCACATGGCATGCTCTCCTAACCTGTCTGAATGTGGAAGGAAGTTCATGACCACCTGCAACTTCTTTACCACTTAACAATCAGTGTAAATTTTTTAATGTGATTTAAATTCTGTTACTTCACACTTAAAAATCCTCCAGTGGTTTTCTATGCTGGTAGAGTCCAAACAGTGTAGCCTGTGTGCTCCAGCCCGGACCTGCTTCTTTGACCTCTTCTCCTCCTCTCTTCCCTTAGTTTACATGTGCCAGCCACACCTGCTGCCTTTTAAAAACCAAAACAAACAAACAAAAAAAGCCAGCTGATTCATATCTCAGAGCCTTTGTCCTTGTTATTCTGTGCTTGGGACTCTTTACTCCTGATCTAAACATAACCAGATCCTTTTTGTTCTTTGAGTTCAAATGTTATCTCCTTACAAAGGCCTGAGCCTTTGTAGCACTTCTCCAGCTAATGTCCTCATCCCTCTGTCACATTGTCCTGCTTTATTTTCTTCATAGTACTAATCCCAATAAAAGTTCTCTTTTTAATGTATTTGTTGTCTTCTTATTCCATAAGAAACCGTGCCTGCCTTGTTCACTTTTGGGAAGCTGGTGCCCGGCCCATGGTGACCTCTCAGCACATCTCCTGAATAAACGGTCCAGTCACAGTGCTAGTTACTCAGGGTGCAAACATAAGTGAGACATGGGCCGGGTCCTCAGAGAGATTATACTCTGGTGGAGGAAACAAATGGGAAAGTAATTGTAATTCAATATGCCAAGTTCCTTAGTGATAGCAAGTGAAAATTGCCATAGGAGTACCAGAAGAGGGGATGTCAGGGGTTCATTCCCAAATATTTGTTGAGGGTCTACTCTGTGCCAGGATTTATACTGTGTGTGAGAGGTATAAAAGTAAGCACAGTAGACAGCAGTCTTGCCTATAGCTGGATGGTTATAGTGTGATCAATCCTCTCTGGGGAGTGGGGTAAGGCTTCAGAGTAGAGATGACATTTAAACAAAGGTGGATAAGAGAAAATTAAAAAAAGTCATTTTAAGAAGAGTGAAAGATCAATAAGTCAGCTGAGAGAATCACATGATGTAAGATGAATCACAAGATTTCAGCATAAAGTTGAAGTCTTTAGACTACACCTTTATTAATTGGCATTTTACATCTAATATTTTATTGTTATTAGAAATTAATAGGACCTGGGAAGAATTCAGTGGAAATAATAAGTAGTCATTTTTACAAAACTAAATATCATAGGTACTGTTAAGATGGCATATTGGGCTTTTTTCTTTATAATCGCCACAAACGGACTTTTCTCGTTGAAATCCCAGTGGTTAATGGAAATAACCACTTAACCATTTTATTGATTCTGACATTGATTCATGAGAATGAATCCACCTAAGAGTCATATTTTTAAAATCTTTTAGAAAAATAACATTTATTGAGGGGTGCCTGGGTGGCTCAGTCAGTTAAGCATCTGACTCTTGATCTCAGCTCAGGTCTCAATCACAAGGTCGTGAGTTCAAGCCCCACATTGAAAAAAAAAATTATTGAGCTATTCCAATATGTCTGGCACTCTCCTAAGTACTTTACATACGTTAACTCATTTAATTTTCCTAACAGTCTTCTGACACAGTACTCTTTATATTCATTCCATAGATGAGGAGCCCAAAGTCCAGAGAGGTCTAAGTAACCAAGGTCACAGAACTAGTCAGTGCAGCTTAACTCCGGTTCTCTTTAGAAATGTATTGGTATCTGCCAGAAGTAGCTAACTTGCTCAATTCAGAACTTAACTGGTCTTTTTTTTTTTAACATCTGTATCGCAGTAGGCACTGAAGGGGATTAATGCAATATAGCCAATGACCTTGGTTAGCTTCAAGAAAAATAAAGAAACAACAGGTAGACATGAACTAGAGAGTAATTCTCCTGGGAAAAAACTATTTAGATCAGAAATTGTTCTTTCATCTGTGCAGCTGCAGCTTGTTCTGCTACTGGAGATTCTTTTAAAAAAACATTTGAACACATCTTTTTTTTTTTAGCTTTTTTTAACATTTTGAAATAATTACAGATCCCAGGGAGTTGCGGAAATAATACATGGAGGTTCATGTACTCTTTACCCAGCTTCCCCTGGTGGTGACATCATATATAACTGTAGTACAGTGTCAAAGCCAGAAAGTATATATTAGTACAATACTGTTAACCAGACTACAGACCTTACTCTCTTTTCACTGTTTTTTTGTATACATTCATGTGTGGTTGTATGAGTGTGTATGTATAGTTCTCTGCTACTTTATTCGTGTAGTTATTTGTGTAATCACCACCAAAATCAAGATTCAAAACTGTTGTCACTGCAAAAGAACTCCCCGGTGCTTACCCCATCCCTGTCTCCTGGCAGCCACTGATCTGTTTTCCATCTGTACAGTTTGTCATTTCAAAAATGTTCTAGAAATAAAATCAAATACTGTGAAACTTTTTGAAATTGACCTTTTTTGCTAAGCGTAGTGGTCTTGAGATTTATTCATTTTTTTGCATGTATCGGTAATTCCTTTCTATTGCTGAATAGAATTCCATTGTACAGATGTACCACAGTATGCTTAGCCATTCATGCATTGAAGGACATTTGAATTGTTTTCAGTTTTCTCCTGCTATAAATAAAGTTCCTATGAACATTTATGTGCAGGTTTTTGTGTAAGTATTAAGTTCTCATTTCTGTAGGCAAATGCCCACAAATGAGATTGCTGGGTCTGATAGAAGGTTCAAGTTAAATTTTGTAAGAAACTGCCGAACTGTTTTCTGTAGTGGCTATTACCATTTTGCGTCTTACTAGCAGTGTATGAGAAATCCAGTTTCTCTGCATTCTCTCCAGGTTTTGATATTATCACTATTTCATAAGTGTGTAGTGATATGCCATTGTGGTTTTAATTTGTATTTTCCTAGTTGCCAGAATGTCGAATATCTTTTCATGTGCTTGTCATTAATATTCCTTCTTCACCGAGAGGTCTGTTCATGTCTTTTTGCCCATTTTCTAACTGAATTGTTTTACTTTTGAGTTTCGAGAGTTCTTGTCTATATTCTAGATATAAGGCTTTTGTGCAATATTGTGGTTTACAAATATTTTCTTCCAGGTCATAGCTTCTCTTTTCATCTTCCTAACAGGGAGTTTCACAGAGCAGAAGTTTTTATTTTGATGAAGTCTCATTTATCAATTTTTTATTTTGGTCGTCACGTCTAAGAACTCAGGTGAAGAGTTCTAGATTCCACCTAGCCTTAGATTCCAAAGATTTCCTCATTTTTTTCCCAAAAGTTTTATAGTTTTATGTTTTACTTTTGAATACCATAGATCATTTTGAATCAATTTTTGTATAAAATATAAGGTCTAGATGAAGGCTCATTTTCCAATAGATGTCCAGCATGGTCTGTTAAAAAAAAAAAAAATTCCTTCCTCCATGGAATTGCTTTTGCCTCTTAATCAAAAATCAGTTGGGAATTAAAAAAAAAAAAAAACAGTTTGGTGTGTTTATGTTTATCTGTTCCTGGAATCTCTGTTTCATTGATCTCTGTGTCTGTCCCTCTGCCAGTACCACATTGTTATGAATGAAAAAGCTGTATGTAGTACATCTTAACTTCAAGTCAAATGATTTTTCCCATTTTATTCTTCTTTTTAAAAATTGCTTTAGCTATTCTAGTTCCTTTGCCTTTTTATGTAAATCTTGGAATAAACTTGTCTATATGTACAACAAAATTTTGCTGGGATTTTGACAGGAATTACATCATATGTATGAATTAGTTTTGGGGAAATTGGCATCTCTACTATATTGAATCACCAGTCCATAGCCATGGTATGTCTCTCCATTTAATTTAGGTCTTCTTTTATTTCTTTCACCATCATCGTGTGATTTTCCGTATATAAACACATGCATATTTTTTTAATTGATACCTTGGTATTTCACTCTTTTGAAATGATTGTAAATTATAAATGGTATTATGTTTTTAATTTTCGTTTCTACATGTTTGTTGCTAACATATAGAAATACAACTGATCTTTGTTTTTTATCTCATATCCTGTGATCTTGCTTATTAAATTCTAGGAATTTTAAAAATAGATTTCCTGGGACTTTCTAGACAATCATGTATTCTGCAAATAGGGAAAGTTTTTTCTTTCCAACCAGTATATCATTTGTTTCCTTTTCTTGCCTTATTGCACTGGCTAGGATTTCTAGTATCATATTGAATAAGAGTGGTGAGAACAGGCATCTTTGTCTTGTTCCAGGTTTTAGGAGAAATGCATTCACTCTTTTACCACTAAGGAAGACGTCAACTGTGGGTTTTTTGTAGATGTTCTTTGTCAGGTTGAGAAAGCTTCCCTTCTGTATTAGTCCGGGATCTCCAGAAAAACTGAACCAGAGCCAATGGTACAGGATTTTACTCAGCCTTTTTGTTCTGTTCAGGTCTTCAATTGATTGAATGAGGACCATCCACATTGGTAGGGAGAGCAATCTGCTTTACTTAGTCTGCCCATTCAGATATTAATTTCACCCCAAAATACTCACACAGACATACCCAGAATGATGTTTGACCAAACGTCTGGACCCCTCATTGCCCAGTCAACTTGACACGTAGTATTAACCATCAACCTCTGTTCCTAATTTGCCAAAAATGAAAAAATTAATGTCATTAATGACAGAATGAATTTTGTCAGGTCTTTTTGCATCAATTAATACATGATATCGTGTGATTTTTCTTTAGCCTATTAATATTGTGCATTATATTGATTGATTTTCAAATATTGAAACACACTTGAATTCCTGGAATAAATCTCACCTGATCATGATGTATAATTCTTTTACTATATACCTGGATTTGACTTGCTAGTAATTTGTTGAGAATTTTTATAATGATAGTCATGAGGGGTATTCGTCTTTAGTTTTCTATATCGGACTCTCTTTGTCCCATTTTGGTCTTGAGATAATACTAGGCTTATAAAATGATTGAGAAGTGCTTCACCCTCTTTGTTTTCAGAAGATTGTTTAGAATTGATGTTAATTCCCCATTGTTAATCCCCCATGATGTAAAATTCCCCATTAAGCCACCTGGTCCTGAAGATTTCTTTTTCAGGAGCTTTTTAGTTGTGAATTATATTTCTTTAATAGTCATAAGATTATTCAGACTATCTGTCTCATATTAGGTGAATTTTGGTAGTTTGTGATTTTCAAGGAATTGTTCCATTTCATCTAAATTATTATGTACATAGAATTGTTTGTGGTATTCCCTTATTGTCGTCCCTTATTGTCTTTTCTTTTTTCTTTAACAGCTTTAGGATCTATAGTTATAGCCTCTGTTTCTTTCTTGATATTGGCACAGTCTGTCTTCTTTCTCTTTTTACATTTGTCATTCTTGCTAAAGATTTATCAATTTTGTTGATCTTTTTAAAGAAACAGCTCTGGGGCACCTTGGTGGCTCAGTTGGTTAGCTTCTGCCTTTAGCTCAGGTCATGATCCCAGGGTCCTGGGATCAAGCCCCTCATTAGGCTCCCTGCTCAGTGAGGAGCCTGCTTCTCCCTTACCCTTTCCCCCTGCCCACTCATGCTCTCTCTCGCTCACTCTCTCTCTCAAATAAATAAATAAAATCTTTAAAAAAAGAAAGAAAGAAAGAATCAGCTCTTTTTACATTTATTTTCTCTGCTCTTTATTATTTCCTTTCTTCTGGTTGCTTTGAGTTCATTTTGTTCTTCTTTTGGTTTCTTAAGGTAGGGGCTTAGACTATTGATTTAAGACCTTTCCTCTTTTCTAATATAAGCGTATAGTGCTACTAATTTCTCTTTCAGCACTGTTTTACCTTCATCTTACAAATGTGGATATGTTGCATTTTCATTTTATTTGATTCCAAGTATTTTTTTTTACATCCTTTGAGACTTCTTTGACCCACAGATTTAGAGTGCTTTGCTTAATTTCTAAGTATTGGAGATTTTTTCGCCTATTATCTTTCTGTTATTGATTTCTAGTTGGATCCCATTGTGGTCAGGAAACATGCTCTGTTTTTAAATATATCGAGGTTTGTTTCATGATCCAGGATGCAATCTATCTTGGTGAGCATTCCATGGGCACTTGAATAGTATGTGTATTCTGTTGTTGTGTGGAGTGTTTTAGAATTGTTTGTTACATGCTGTTGGTGGGCAATGTGATTGAGTTCTTCTATATCTTTGTTGATTTTCTGTTTAATACATCTACTGATAGCCACTGGAGACATGGAACACTTTGTTGGCCCTTCTAAAACTATGGCTAAGTAGTCCTGTTGATCTTGGCCCTTCATAATCTGTTTTATGCCCTTTTCCCCCTACTGTGATAGACATGTTGATCTCTCAGGAATATGAACTCTTTGTAGTTCACTGTTCGCATCTTGAAACCCAAAGATTTCTTCACTGTTGTGTCTTCTATAGTTTCTTCTAAAGGTAGGAGTCTTTGAGTCAGTCTTTGAGTGAGTAGACTGATCTCGTGCTCTCTTGAAAATGTACTCCTGATAAGAAATTAGTTTGTTTTAAGGAGAAGAAGAGAAAGTTGAATTTGAGAGATTGCTAATCATTAAGCTACAGTAAGAGGACTGCTTATTTTGGGGGAAAAAGATCTGTACAGTTCTCGAGGGCTGTGTATTTTTGTGTTTCCCATGGTCCCTTCCTAGAAGAGTGCCTTCCACATATTTGTGGAATGACTTAAAAATAAATGAATGAATACTGGATGATGTGAGTCATCACAAAAACAAAGACACCCACTCCCTAAACTGGTACTCTTCTCAGGCTTTATTGAGAGTCTGAAAAACCAGAAGGGTTTCCCGAGTCCGCAGTGTTTGATTACTGGCTTCATGCCAACCTGACTGTTGTTAAATACTCAAGGAAAGAGCTCTGCATACGAAAATGAAACCTAATTTAATTTTTAATCAAGTAAAAAACAAATTTCAGATTCTACATGTATAACAAATTGGAAAGAAATGGACCATTTCAGCCTGATACTCTGCCTTTTTGCCTGAAGCTGAAGCTCGTTTAATTCACCATGACAAATTCAGATGTATTTATTACATGTATACTCATGCTTTGTATGAAAGAAGGCCATTATTTTACTTAGTCATTTTTTCCCATGTTCCATACCCAGTTTGAGCTGTGAAATAGTCTAAGTTCAGTAGCAAATTGATGACATAGAGAGTGGGTTATTGTCCATAAATGGGATACTGTGATTTTTTTTCATTAGATATTTTCTGTGGTGAGCCACAAACTGGGTGGCACTGGGATTACCACTGTTTGCATAGTATATAAAATTTTTATTGGCCTATTGATTGACATGTGTTTGGATCATTAAGAAGAGTCAATTAACTTCTTGTTGATATGCCAGAATTCTTACAGGAACTTTCTTTTTCCCCTGAATTGCTGTTTGGTTCTCTTTATATAACGACCTTCATCTGGTATTATATTTTTTGGTGATCAAAAACCTTTCTAACATGTTCAAAGGAAACCTAGCTGGACAAAGAGAAAGTCAGCTGACTCAAGATGCCTATCTATAAATGGAGTTAAGTGAGAATAAGGTTTTTCCAGCCAAATCAAATAAGAAATGATTAGACCACAATTGTCTACTGCTTCATGTTTTCCAAGATTAATGAAATCATACTTGGGAGACATTTGTTTAAATTTGTCCAGGTCCTGTACCTCTGTTAACCAGTCCTCTGTAACACATTAAAATAATGTCAGTGTTCCTTTTACCCAGCTTATATTTCTTCTCGGTACATGCATTGTAAACTTAGCAGCATTCATAAAGACAGAGAAGAACCAACTGTATATCGTACGTGCATTTAGCAAGTCTGATGATGGCCAGAGTCCACTGTGAGAAGTGGTTCCATGTGAAAATCCTCCCACATATCTGGTTTCTTATGACTGACAGGCTGCCTTTCCCAGCTGCATGGTGAAATTACCAGCTGTGCCACTGACACATTGGCCGGGTGACAACCCGTAGCTGCTTCCATCCACAAATGAGGTATTTAATTTAAATGTTAAGACTTCTGTTTCACATTTTGAGTGACCTCAGAACAAAATCTGGGTCAGAGTTAGGCTGTATATAATCAGAGATTACTTTGAGTTGTTTTTATTTTTCTCCACTTTGGGGGACTCTCCAAAGCTTGAAAATGATTTTTCTTTCCTTTCTAAATTGATCCTTTTTCCACTTGGCAAACGTTACGTTTTTCCTGTCTGCAGAAGCCAGCGTGGCTTTGCCTACCGGTCTTCTCTCTTGTTTCACTTTGCCTGCGTCACTGTCTGAGTTGTCCCTGTTCCAGCCCATCACAGGCACATGGGAGCTCCGGGCCTGGTGGGGCCTCTTCCTTTCAGGGTGAAGGCTAGCATGTTTTCCTAAGGATAACAATGTGACTACAGTGAAAACAAAAATGAACGTTGAAGGAAAAGGAATTCAGTTGTGAGAGGATGAGAAAAGGAAGCGTGATGAAAACAAAGCTGTTTCCAAAGAAAGGACTCATGTGTGGTCAGAGGCAGTGAACTTGGAGAGCCCGGGCCTTGTGGGAAAGGGTGGTGGGAGGCGCTGGGGGCCAAGTGAGAACAGAGGGGTGGGATAAAGAGAAAGGAAATCTTTGAAATGATTTTCAATTAAATATGTGATTCCTAGAGCCAGTCCCAGTTTCACAGCCTCTCAAGGGCCTACTTTAAAGTTTCAAATGAATCCGGATAGCTCTATTTTTATAGCATCTGAAAATCAATAAAGTGCCGTTTTTGGTTAGCATTTTAAAAATCTCCCTTTGGTCTGAGGGAAAAGGAAAAGAAGGAAACACAGAGAACACAAATAACTGAGTAGGGGATGGGAGTGCTTAGTTAGGAAGGCTGTGGCAAGTCAAGTGCGTGCATTACAGATTTGGAGATGACTAGAACCAGAGCCGGTGTGGAAACAGCTTGGAGAACTTTTGGAAATGAACACAGACCATGAACTCCTTGAGGAAGAGTAAGGTGTGTTACTCATCTTGGCAATCCCAGCACCTAGTAAAGAGAAGTTGGGGAGGAGGGATGTAGGAAGGAAAGAGGCAGAGAAACTATTAAAACTTAGTGATGACTGCTTAGAGCTTACTTAAGTAGGATAGAAAAAATAAAATGGAAAAAAAAAAAGCATTGCAGAACTGCTCCTTGGTTAACTTCTGTACCCACTGAATTAATCCCTGGAATTCATCTAAGGATTTTTTGATAGTGTGCTTCTGAAGTGTTAAATGTTGCCTTTGTCAAAGAAAGCAAAAGGAAATGGCCAGTTTCTCATTCATCTTAAGCAGAATACTGTTACTTTAAAAACAGTAACTTTACTGTTACTCTATTTTTTTTATTGAGGTGAAATTCACACAACATAAAATTAACCATTTTCAAGTGTACAAGTCAGTGGCACTGAGTACATTCACAGTGTTGTGCAGCCATCACCTGTATTAGGTTCCAAAACATTTTCACAAACAGTTGCTTTACTTTATTGCCCGAGTGTCTTGGAACCACTTAAGGCTTTTTTCTTTATAAGCAAGAGACAGAGAGAGAGACACACACACACATACATGTATACATACCTAGGCAATGTTTTGTAACAGCCTCTGGACACTAAATGCCATCCTCTTCATAGTCTGTCTTTTGGATTTCTCATTTCCCTCCCCACAAATCAGTGGGTAAAACTACCTTTTCAGGCTAGCATTTCCTCTTTGGCAGTTGCTCTTTGGCGATTTCTTTTTCTCCTGACCTCCTGGTATAATCCTTATTTTTTGTAGCATGAATACAGTGAGGCCACCTGGTCATGGATTTCTTTTCCTTTTTTTTTTTTTTTTTTTAAGATTCATTTATTTGAGAGAGAGTGAGCGAGCATGGTTGTGGGGGTGGTCAGGGAGGGGCAGAGGGAGAGGGAGAGAGAGAATCTCAAGCAGACATCCTGCTGAGTGCAGAGCCTGACTCTGGGCTCCATCCCACAACCCTGAGATCATGGCCAGAGCCAGAATCAAGGGTTGAATGCTTAACTAACTGAGACACCCAGGTGCCCCTGGATTTCTTTTCTAGTGTTAGACATGTATGAAGTTAAATCAGCTGTAGGAAACTGATTACTTCTCTATATAGAGCATGAGATTTAAGATTCTGCTTACACCAGGACAGCATTTTATAGGAGATGTAAGCCACGTGTTTCTCGCTTTCCGTGGAGCCTTTCTCACAGGGTCAGAACAAACTCTGGTTTTCTCTAAGGCATGGTGGCAAATAATTATAAAAATAGTCTTCAAAAGGACCTTCTAATCAGGGTTGAGGAAACTATGATTATCCTAGGTTTACTGAGGGGAATGAGTAAACACCTTACAAATTTCAAACATTGTTGTGGCTTACAGAAAAAGATATTTTAGCGTTATTGTTTAGAGGGGTGGAAAAAGGGTTGGCTTCCAAACAGGTTAGAGAGCTTGCACTGATATCACACACGCTTAAAAATAGCAAGAAGTTCCCTGCTGATGAGACCTTCGAATTACAGAAAGAACATGTTGTGACTGATCATTCCTTTTAAGAAATGGGAATACCAGATTTATAAGTTTCATATGTTTATGATGTCAAGATTTCCATATTCTGTCATAAAGAATGAAGTCTGCAGCGGGATCAGCTGTAGAATTGTTTGCAGCAAATTCCGTTTGTTAGCGGAATACCATTTTGCGTTCTTGGTCTTCCTGATTTCACGTTTAAGCCATTTATACAAATCTTTGACAATGCAATTTTTAAAAAATGTTTATAGCTGACGGTGAAAACAGGTTTGCTTTTATGGACCAAATAATTTTGTTTCTGAGAAGACAGGTGTCACATGCTCAGGTTAATTGTGTCCACATCTTCAAAGCTCCAGATGCTCTTTTTCAAAAGATTTGCTTACACAATATGGGATTTTGTAGATAAGTCTTGTTAGTGGAGGCAGCGCCCAGAGCTCAGGCGACTGGATCTGGTGCTGTTTTACTATTCCTAAGCCAACTTCCCTGTTTCAGCTTTTCAAGAAGCCATGATTCACCTCTGTGAAGTCACATGGAAAGAAAAAAGTCCTCACTGCTCCCTGTCGAAGGAAGACGGAATTGGCGGAATTGGGGTGGGATGGGCACTGAGAGTCCGTGGAGGTGTGGCGTTCCCTCCCCTCTATGGGAACTGGGCAGGGCCTCTATGTGGCCAGCTGCCAATCTTCAGGTCACACAAGAAGAGTTCCCCATTTTTTTTTAAATAGGTTTCATCAAGAACTCCCCCTATTTGTGTTACATTTTTTCTTTAAATTTCCATATTATTGTTTTCTCTGGTCTGCATCCATTTGTCATACCTTAGTTGTGGTATGGGAGAAAAAAGCACTGTACTGGGAATCGGGAGGTTTGGTTTACTCTCAGCTTTGTGAATAATTAGGTGTGTGACTTGAAGCTAATCAGTTAGTCCTCTGAGCCTAGCTTCTCCTCCCTATCAGATGGGAATGATAAAAAGAATAGTAGAAGGAGCACAGATGTCAGGTCTGCTTGCTTTTAAACAGGCCCCTCTCTCTGCCAGGAAGGTGATTTCCCTACCATTCAAAACCACTAACTCCTGCTCGCCTCCTGCCAGAATGACTTAACGTTCCTTGCACCACTGGCACCTCAGAGGGTCATAGATGGAGTGGAAGCCCTTAAAATTAGGGTGGTGACTTAGCTCTTAGGGTTTGTCTGGGGTTCCTTGTGGTTCACTTAAGGAACACCTCTTAGCACATACATGCGTCCAAAAGCTCGGTTGCGCGCCTCCCTCCTGCCCTACCAAATAGCCTTCTCTTTTCTGTCTCTTTTCATACTTTGACCGTTCTGTCTTTCTTCCTTTCCCTCATTCACACTCCCGACCTCCCGTTGGGATCACGGTGAAGCCACAGTTCTCATCTTCCCCTTGATATCCTCTCCCACTTCGCTTTCTTTACGAAGACCCTGGGGTTTGGCCTCTTAACCTCTACTCTTGGGCAGCTGCTTTGATCAGCTTCTACTGCAGGAACTATTCTTTTCCCTCGGGTCTCTTGAGAAATAGAACTCAGTTTTAATTTTTGACAATTCTCTCCATTTTTTCTGTCCCTGGACCCAGCACACTCACCTTTGTTGTAAGGGCTTTCTTGCTGTTGGCTATAGGAAGCAGATAGGTGTTGACAAAAAATATAAGCATTATTGAGGGGGGCGGCGCCTGGCTGGCTCAGGCGGTAGAGCATATGACTCTCAGTCTCGGGTTCATGAGTTCAAGGCCCATGTTGGAGGTAGAGGTTACTTTAAAAAAAATTTTTTTTAATTTATAAGCATTATGGGAGTTAGATGTGTAAGAGTTTATGGATTATTGGTGGACTTCATTCAAATATAAATTGGATAAGTTCTTTCTGGTGCCTTTTCTTTGTCTATTTCAGTGAGCTCTTTTTTTATTTCTAAGACAAGCACTCCTTAAGCCTCCTAACTTTTCTTTTTTAATCAGCTAATTCTGAAGCAGACTGATGTTCCTTGGGCCACATGTGGATACAAACATGTGTCGTCTTATTCATATAGTTAGTTGGTCAGTATTTGAACCACTTAGTTGATCAGCGTATTTCACAAAAAAACCACATTTCTGGCTCTTTTGGAAAAATTGGAGGGGAGGATATTAGCCAGAGCTGAGTAGTGACGTCCCCATCCAGGATACATGCTCTCTCTGGTCTTACCTCCGATTCACTGAGGTGGGTTCCATGAGGGGACCACGTTTGTGTCCAGCCTTCGCACTTTTTCCTGAGGACCTTAATGGGTGGTAGCAGTGGGAAGGGGGGCCTTGTCGGTCTCATACGCATCATGGAGGACTAGATGCGGTCCATGTAAGTGAAGACAGTAGGCTTATTGTGCGCAGTAGCAGGGCAGACCTGCTATCCCTGAGCCCTTCCTGTTTCAAGTCCTAGAGCCGCCACTGCTGATGTGGCAGGATGGTTAATATTTACTAGATTACTTATTATTATCTCTGTGGATCTCTAGATACAAAGATGAATGTAGATCCTCATATTCTCCTTCCTCAGTCCAGTAAGTCATCCCCTGGTGGGGAATCCACTTGTACACTTTGAACCATAAACAGATAATACCTTAGCAATAATTTAATCTCACACACTTTGTTTTTAATTTTTAAATATTTTTTAGAGAGAGAGAGAATGGGGGCAGGAGGGTGGAGCAAGAGGGAGAGAGAGAACCCCAAGCAGGCTCCACACTCAGCAGGGAGCCTGATACGGGACTTGATCTTCTGACCCCGAGATCATGACCTGAGCCAAAATCAACAGTTGGACGCTCAACCAGCTGAGCCACCCAGGTGCCCCCCGCCACCCAGGTGCCCCCCCCACTTCTTTTTAAAACTTAGATAATAGGGGGCGCCTGGGTGGCACAGCGGTTAAGCGTCTGCCTTCGGCTCAGGGCGTGATCCCGGCGTTATGGGATCGAGCCCCACATCAGGCTCCTCCACTGTGAGCCTGCTTCTTCCTCTCCCACTCCCCCTGCTTGTGTTCCCTCTCTCGCTGGCTGTCTCTATCTCTGTCGAATAAATAAATAAAATCTTATAAAAAAAAAAAGAAAAAGAAAACTTAGATAATAGAGTCAAGAGGGGGGATGCATTATCCAGAGTCCTAGGACTAATAGCAAAGCATGAACAAAAAAACCAGTTCTGACTCCCAGCTCCAGGCTCAGCTCTGTGTCACACTACAAATGAAACAGATTTCTCTTCCCTCTAAGGGTAACCAAGTATATACTCTTAACCTAGAACAGAGGAAATGGGCTTGGGCAACACACATACTGGGGTTCAGAATCTAGGTCTGCCATTCTGATATTTGGGCAAACTTAAGTGAGCTGTTTAATCTCCATAAACTTGCTTTTCTTCATCCGTAGAACAGGGACCATAGTATCTACTTGATGGTCTATGTGAACAAAACTAAGGATGCCCACAAGGGGCCTCCGTGGTAGGTTCCTAGGTCTTCCTCTGTCCCCTTTGTCACTAGGTTAAGTATTCTCTTCCCAAAATTGAGAAGCTAACAAAGAGTTAATGTTTTTAAATTTAAGCCAAGGAATGTCTGCACAGTGCCCAGCTTGGATGATGTGGTATGCCTAACTGTTTTCATGTTGATTTTCATGCCATGGTGAGCCCCTTCAGGCATGAAAACAACCAAGGATTATTTGCTCCTCTGTTCTTTCTTTTTTGGCTCTCTTGTTGTATTTTCATCACAGTCTCCAGCCCTTCCAAAAGCAGCCTGTCAGGATTTACCAATGAATCTCAGCTTTCTCCTGCGGCCACTGTTCAAGGGCATCCCTCTGAATCTGCCCCCCTCAAGGAAAAGCTCATCGGCATGGGCCTGATTCTCAGTTACGTAACTCATTTCCTCATTTTCTAGAAGCTTCTTCTGAGCTTTGCTTTGCACTATCACTCCATCTAGATCTTTCCCTTCTGTGAACTCCTCTTCAGCTTCTAAGTTAACATTTAATTTTTCTCTAGTCATCTTAGCTCCATTACTTTTCTCCTTCCCCAGATGAGATTATGAGCACTTTAAGGTCGAAAAACTAAGTCTTCTGGCTTTACCGTTATCCAGTACGGAGTTTAGCAATGTGTCAGGAGCTTAGCGAGGTTTCTGATTAGTAACTGCCTTGTAGGGAACTGGAACACACCATGACGGAAATTGGCAGCTCCTGATCCCAGCTCCCACCAGAACACTGCATTATCTTCCTCCTTGGTCAGCTAAGTATCTCCTCCTTAACTACCACCCTCTTGTCCCTCTTGATCCCACTGTAGGTGAATGGAGTTCAGGGACCCCTTGAACTGCTTCCTGGTTCATCTTTATTACTGGGACTCCCTCCTTCCCTACTAGCCAGGTGTGCCATGTCCTCCTCCTTGTCAGAGAACACAGGAACTTGGACCTCCCCTCCTCTAAGAGTGCCATGGCAAGTTTAAAACTGTGCTCAGCTCCCTTCAGATTGAAAAGGATTAGGAAACATAACCAAGCCTTAGGAACTCAGGTCTTCCTTCACTGCCATTCTGCCAAAATGCCCACTTGATTCCTAAGGAAAATGTTATTCACTGAATCATTTTTTATTCTTTAAGAGAATCTGCAGCCATCAACGTCGAATTGCTTTCTGTTCCCATTTCCTTAGATGACAAGACCTAGATATCCAGGATTCTACTGATTATAATCTGAATGTCTATCCTTTGAAATCATTTATTTCTGAATTCGTTACTTATTTTATAAAGTTGTTATTATTTACAGATGGTTATAATTATTTGTAAATAAATTATTCACAAATTTGTTACTATGTTTCATTGAATAACTGCTGTGAGCTGGGCATGAAACATGGATGGCATTTATGTAAAGAGGAGTATAGAATCTAGGAGATGGGGGCACCTGGGTGGCTAAGTTGGTTAAACATCCAACTCTTGGATTCTGCTCAGATCATGATCTCATGGGTCGTGGGATTGAGCTCCGCTTTGGGCTCCCTACTCAGTGGGGTGTCTGCTTCCCACATCTCCCTCTCCCTCTGCCCTCTCCCTGCTCGCTTGCGTGTGCTCTCTCTCTCTCAAATAAACAAATAAATAAATCTTTAAAAAAAAAGAAAAAAGAATTTAGGAGACAGGCATGGCCCCAAGTCCAAGGCTACGAAGGAGGAATCATGTGGACTGGGAACTGAACTGATTTGCCTCAAGGTTCAAGCCAGAAACACCAGTGTGATTATTTAGAGGTGTTTTAAATCCCAGGCCATCTTTTGGAGGTGAGAGCAGGTTAATGAGCCGTTATTCCATTATTCCCAGCTGCACAGACTACATAGTGAAGACTATGGCATGAGGTTCAGGATGTCTGTCAGAATGATTTCAGAGGCAGGAGCAGCAAATGTGCTTCAAAAAACCCAGAACAAATAGCCCTTTAGGTCAGTTTTTAAATCAATAGCGGATCGGGCACCACAAGTGGAAGCCTGTTTCGCAGCCAAACAGTGAACAATCCGCAAAGTCCAGGCTCCCACAGTCTCTGGGGAGTAATTAGAACTTGTTCAGTAATTAGCTAATTTGGATTTCTGAGAATGATTCTAAACACAAAATGATAAAAGTTGGGTAAAGTAAACTAACCATGGGTTCATAATTGAATCACATAATTCAGAGATTCATAAAGTTAAAAGTGCTGGAGGGTATTTTTGTTTTTTTGTTTTGTTTTGTTTTTTTAAGGAAAAGTTATTTAAAAGCAATGCTATTAAAATAAAAATAACTCCTGGCTAAAAATATATGGTAAAACATTTATCTCACTAGGGACCTGAAAAAAGTTAAGTATCCAAGTTGGAGTCTAGCCCTCATTAGAGCACTAAATTAGTTTTGGAACTCTGAAGTCATTATTTGATTTCTTTTGTCTGCATAGCCAGTTCAGATTTGGGGGATTGTTTGCTTTATTTGTTGGCAAAACACTGTAAACATCCAGGTTCTGGTTTCTGTGTTTTTATTATAAAGCACAGGAAAATTACTTTCATCAAAAGAAATGAAGGGTTAGAATAAATTGTAAGTAAACAAGAGTTGGGGTCAAGTTCAAATACGGCCTGCTATTTATCCTACACTGGAAAAATGAGACAATTCTATAGTACACGTATAGCAACCCTAATACTTGTAATGAAAGGGAAAGATTCTTCTGGATTGTTTGCTTAAATTTGTTTTGTTGTTTAATCAACAGTGCAGACACAAGAAAGGGTTGAACAATATCTTACCAGATGATACTTTTCCTGTGATATCATTTTTGATCTTTAAGTTTCCTTCCAGCTTTAGGAGTCTTTGATTCTTTTTCTTTTTTTTTTTTTTTTAAGGTTTTATGTATTTATTTGACGGAGAGAAAGAGAGAGAGTGAGCACAAGCAAGGGGAGCGGGAGAGGGAGAAACAGGCTCCCCGCTAAGCAGAGATCCTGATGCGGGGCTCGATCCCAGAACCCTGGGATCATGATCTGAGCCAAAGGCAGACGCTTAACCAACTGAGCCACCCAGGTGTCCCAAGAGTCTTTGATTCTTGGTTCTAAAGTGATGTACTAGGAAATTCCATCAAAGCAGCGCAGCTTGGAACAGGCCTAGTTGGCCCTGGAACATAGATGTTCTCAGGAGGGGAACCCAGTATATGATGATACAGTATGTGACTAACTTATAGAATATTGCCTGACTAGAGATACCGCAGAACTTCCCCTAACACTGCCAACACACCCTCGGGGACCACCAAATCTGGCATTTGTATGTCTTAGTAACAAATATGGAGAACTAATTATTACTTAATGAGCAACAAAATCTTACTGAGCTCTCTCCTACACTAACATGGTAGCTTACTCTAATAAGAGAAAATGACTATAAAATAGTTCATAAAAGTTTAATTCCAACTCCACTTCTGATTGAGTTTGATGGTATTTCCCTAAACTAGAGATTTGGGATTACTGTGACATTCACCAAAAGATCCAAATCATGTTTACATGAAAGTTCATATGATGAAACAATAATTAAAATAAGTTGGGTTAAATGTTTTCATTATTTTTACTTTTTATCACTTTTATTCTTTGAAAGTGAAGACTGAAACAATCAGATTTAGTTTTTGAATTTCAATGATAAGGAATGATAGAGAATCTTAATCCTGTTTTATATGGAAGTAATTGGGATCTGTAAGTTTCTAGGCTAATTTAGATGCCCGCACCATCCCTCATTCTTTTCTGAGTGGGTTTTCTGATCATAGTGTGGCCAGATCAGCACACAGTATTCTAAATATATGATCAAAACAATTCCTCTGACTTTATTCAGTTACTTTGTTTATTTAATGAAGAACTTTGTTTTTATTTCTGCTAGGCCCTGTTGGAATTTGAGTTCTATCTTCCAAATTTGTACAACTTTTCACTAAATATGGAATGATATTCTGATATTTTTTTTGCTTCCAGTCAGCAAGAACTTCCTTTTCTTTGTAGAACTTAGAATAGCAAAGAGAACTAACTCATCCTCGTTTTATTTTCCAAATCCATAATATACAAATGAGTGGCTAGTGGCTACCTTAGCTAATAGATAGCTAATAGAAATACCAGTATACTAGCTTGTTTCTTTCTCTCATGTTTTTAATAGACTTCATTTTTTAGAGCAGTTTTAGGTTTATAGCAAAATTCAGCAGGAAGCCCCAGAAATTTCCTTTATACCCTCTGCCCCCGCACAGGCATAGCTTCTCTCATTATCAGTGTCCCCCACCAGAATGGTACGTTTGTTACAACTGATGAACCTACACTGATACATCATTATCACCCACAGTCCAGAGTTTACATTATCTTTCACTCGTGGTGTTGTACATTCTGTAGGTTTTGACAAATGTATAATGACACGTATCCAGCATTTTAATGTCATACAGGATAGTTTCACTGCCTTAAACATATGCTGTGCTCTGCTTATTTATACTTAGTCCGTATGTACCCATTTTTATGGGTTGTCTTATTTGCATTTCCCAAATGACATATGATGTGGAGCATCTTTTCATATGCTTATTTGCCATCTATCTGTCTTCTTTGATGAAGTGTCTGTTAAGATCTTTGGTCCATTTCTTCTTTAAAAAAAAATATTTATTTATGGGAAGGTGGACAGCACTAGCAGGAGGGGCAGAGAAAGAGGGAGAGAGAATCTCAAGCAGACTCTACTGAGCATGGAGCCTGAAGTGGGGCTTGATCCCAGGACCCCGAGATCATGACCTGAGCTGAAACCAAGAGTCAGATGCTTAACCAACTGCACCACCCAGGCACCACTGGTCCATTTCTTCATTGGTTTGTTCATTTTCGTATTGTTGAGTTTTAAAAGTTTTTTGTATATTTTTGGCCCCCAGTTTTTTACCAGATACGTTTTTTGTAAATATTTTTTCCCAGTCTCTGGCTTCTCTTTTCATTCTCTTGACAATGTCTTTTGAAGAACAGAAATTTTTTATTTTATTGAAGTCCTGCTTATCAGTTTTTTCTTTCATAGATCATACCTTTGTTGTTCTCTCTAAAAAGTCACCAACAAACCCAAGGTCACCTAGATTTTCTCCTATGTTATCTTCTAGGAATTTCATAGTTTTGCATTTTACATTTAGGTCTATAATACATTTTGAGTTAGTTATTATGAAGGGTGTAAGATCTGTATCAAGATTCTTTTTTTTTGTATGTGGATATCCAGTTGTTGAAAAGACTGTCTTTGCTCCATTGTGTTGCCTTTGCTCTTTTGTCAGATATCAGTTGACCCTATTTATGTGGCTATATTTCTGGCTCTCTGATCTGTTCTTTTAATCTATGTGTCTCTTCTTTCACCAATACCACACTGTCTTGATTACTATAGTTTTATAGTAAATCTTGAAGTTGGGTAGTGTTAGGCTTCCAGCTTTGTTCTTCTTCAAGATTGTGATGGCTATTCTGTATCTTTTGCTTCTATATTTAAACTTTAAAATTGATTTGTTGATATCCATAAAATAATTTTCTGGGATTTTGACTGGGATTTCTTTGAATCTGTAGATCAGATTGGGAAGAATTGACATCTTGACCATATCAAGTTTTCCTATCCATGAACATGGAATATCTCTCCATTTATTTAGTTCTCCTTTGACTTTGTTCATCAGAGTTTTGTAGTTTTCTTCATATAGACAGTTCTGTACATATTTTGTTAGATTTATACCTAAGAATTTCATTGTTTGGGTGCTGATATAAATGGTAATGTGTTTTTAATTTCAAATGTCAGTTCAATAGGAAAGTGATTGACTTTTGTATATTTACCTTATATTCTGTAACCTTGCTATGATCACTTATTCTAGGAATTTTTTTGGTCAGTTCTTTTCAGATATTATACATAGATGATCATGCCATCTGCAAAGACAGTTTTATTTCTTCTCTCTTAATCAGTACACCTTTTACTTCCTTATCTTATTACATTGGCTAGGACTTCTAGTACAGTGCTGAAATGGAGTAATGAAAGGGGACAACCTTGCCTTGTTCCTGATTTTAGTGGGAAGACTTCTAGTTTCTCACCATTAAGTATGCTAACTGTAGGTTTTCTGTAGATATTTTTTACCAAATTGAGGAAGTTCTTATCCCTACTTTACCAAGAGCTTTTATCACGAATGGGTGTTGGATTTTGTCAAATGCTTTTTCTCCATCTATTGATATGATCATGTGATATTTCTTCTTTAGCCTGTTAATATGATACATTACATCATTTGGTTTTCGAATGTTAGACAGCTTTGCATGCATGGGATATATCCCACTCAATTATGGTGTATTGTCATTTTTCAACGTTGTTAGATTTGATTTGCTAATATTTCATTGAGGACTTTTGCATCTATCTTCATGAGAGATATTGGTCTGTAGTTTTCTTTTCTTGTTATGTCTTTGGTTTTAGTATTAGGGTAATTCTGGTATCATAGAATGAGTTAGGAAGTAGTCCTTCTGGGGCGCCTGGGTGGCACAGCGGTTAAGCGTCTGCCTTCGGCTCCAGGCGTGATCCCGGCATTATGGGATCGAGCCCCACATCAAGCTCCTCTGCTATGAGCCTGCTTCTTCCTCTCCCACTCCCCCTGCTTGTGTTCCCTCTTTCGCTGGCTGTCTCTATCTCTGTCAAATAAATAAATAAAATCTTTAAAAAAAAAAAAAAAGGAAGTAGTCCTTCTACTTCTGTCCTCTGAAAGATTGCAGAGAATTGGTATAATTTCTTAAAAATATGGTATACTTCATGAATTTCCATGTCATCCTTGCACAGGGGCTATACTAATCTCTGTATCATTCCAGTTCTGGCATAGGTGCTGTTAAAGCGAGCACTTTCTCTTTTAAGGAAAAAAAACACATTTTCAACATTGAAAATGCTCTGAATTTCCCAGTACTACTTTCCACAATCTCTTTTGGCTTTTTTGGATACAACTTCACTGTGTGTATCAATGATAAAGATGGCTGGATTTCAACTTTATACTTTAGTGAATGGAAGATATGTACTACAACAGAGACCAAGACACTGCTTAGGAGCAGGAATGGGGATGATTGAGGACAAGTCTAGGCTGAGTCCTATGTTTCTGACTTGGGTAAATGAGTGAAACGAAGGTTTAGCTTTAGATACATGCTGAATTTCAGCTGCTTTTGGAAGTGGGGACATCCAGCATGCCAGTGGCCATGCTGTTAAAACTCAGAGAACAATCTGGATTAAAACATTAATTTGGCAACAGTTGAAGGGAATGGTTATCTAAGAAGATATAAATGTTGGAGCAGCCTTCCTATGTAAAGTCTGTTCCAGAAGATAGAGTTAAAAAGCATTGGGAGGTTGGATCTAGGAGGAAGAAATGTAAAGCCAGGATGGCAGTGAAGGTGCAAGAGAGAATTGGTTATTAGAGGCCCTAACTACAAAATTACTGTCTTTTTTCTTCTTCATGAACATTGAAGGCTCATTCGAAGTTAAGACTTACAACTTCAAGTTTATTATTACTATTTCTGATTATCTGGCTTAATAATTTCAGATGCCCATTAAAGTCCAGAAACTATGTTTATAGCTTTTTATTTTGGAATCATTTAAAATTTACACAAAAGTTGCAAAAATAGTAAAGAATTCCTATATATCATTCATCCAGCTTCCACTAGTGTTAGCACCTTATGTAACCATAGTACAGTTATCACAACCAAGCTTTAACACCAATACACTACTATTAACTAAATTACAGTCTTTATTTGGATTTTACCACTTTTTTCACCATTGTCCTTTTTCTGTTCCAGATCCAACCCAGGATCCTACATTGCAGTTAGTTATCAGAGCTCCTTAGTCCTCTACTTTGTGACATTTCTTCAGTCTTTCCTTGTCTTTCATAACCTTTACTCTTTAGAAAGGTACTAATCAGTTTTGTGCACAAAAAAGGCTACAGTTGTATGATCACATTCTGGGATTCATTCTTACACTATTTAGGATTGAAAATTTTAGGTTTTCTAAAGACTATTTCATGTTTGTGAAGATCCTGATATTTACATACAGCTGCAATTATTGTGATGTCTTACTTTCACGGGAATCTGTAGTTATTTGGAAATTCCTGTTCCCTCCTTTACTACAAGGAAATGATGTATCTTCTGTCCTATTTACTACAGCAGTCTCTCTGTCTCCAGTAATGATACGTGAAGGATTAGGTGAGGAATAATTTATTGTCTATATAGTTCCTAAGTTAATACATTTTTACTTTATAGGTCATTTTGAAAGCCTTATACAGGTTCCTCAAAATGTCAGACATAGAATTACTATATGATCCACCCAATTTCACTCCTGGTATACCCAAAATAATTTAAAGCACGGACTCAAGCAGATACTTGTACACCAGTGTTCATAGCACAGTAGCCAAAAGCTGAAAACAACCCAAGTGTCTGTCAACAAGTAAATGGATAACAAAATGTGGTAGGTACATTAATAGACTATTATTCAGCCATAAAGGGGAATGAATTTCTAATATATACTACAATATCTATAAACCTTGAAAACGTTGTGCTAAATGACATAAGCCAGACAAAAGGAAAATATTGTATAATTACAGTTATAATTCCAATATAATTCAGTTATGTAGTTCTAATAGGCAAATTCATAGAGACAGAAAGTAGAATAGCGCCTACCTGGGGCTGGAGGAGGGAGAAAGGGGAGTTATTGTTTCATGAGTACAGAGGGTTTTTGGTGGTTTTTTTGTTTGTTTGTTTGTTTGTTTGTTTGTTTTGGTATGATAAAAAAAATTCTGGAAATGGTTAGTAGTGATGGTTGCACAACACGGTAAATGTACTTAATGCCACTGAATTGTACACTTAAAAATGGTTAAAAGAGTAAATTTTATGTTATATATATTTTACAACAATTTTTAAAAAGCCTTAAATAACCATAACTTTCCTGCCCCCCATTTGTTGGAGTATTTTAATCCAATATATATTTTTTCATATTTCACAGATTAGATTTTTTTCTGAGCAACCTTAAATATCATTAATATAGTAAAGCTGACATAAAATTGTATTTCATCTATCATTAGAAATTTGAAAAAGTTTTATCTCTGATTTATTTGAATGTGAGTAAGATAAATTCTGGTACTGGTGATTAATTAGATGAAGATCAATAATATTAGAAACATAAGCTTATTCTGACCAGAAGTTCAGTTTACTTATTGGCTTGGGTTTCATGATGAACATTCATATAAAGTTTAGCTTCTGAATGATCTACCTGCAGAATGTACCATCTCTGTTCATCAACCTCATGACATATGCCTCAGATTCACCAGAAGTAAAGACTGCAGATATGTGCTTAACTGCAGGGACTAGGGACATGCAGATTAATGAGCTTCAGATTTGTCACACAGTTTGCTAGCTTGTTGAATGTCATGATTGGGAGCCCCATCAGAATAACATGGAAGAGGGGCGCCGGGGTGGCTCACTCGTTAAGCATCTGCCTTCGGCTCAGGGCATGATCCTGGCATTCTGGGATCGAGCCCCACATCAGGCTCCTCCGCTGGGAGCCTGCTTCTTCCTCTCCCACTCCCCCTGCTTGTGTTCCCTCTCTCGCTGGCTGTCTCTCTCTCTGTCAAATAAATAAATAAAATCTTAAAAAAAAAAAAAAAGAATAACGTGGAAGAGGGAAGAAGTAATTTTCAAAAGAAGGGAATGCTGGGCAAAACAAAGATAGATGTCTACCATATTAGGTCAGTTCATTAATTCATTAAACAAATATTTGTTGAGCATCTGTTACGTGCTGAGCACTGTTCTAAGGGTTTAGGATACATCAAATAACAGACAGATGTCCCTGCTCTCGTAGTTTACCTTCAAGGTGGTCTGGCCAGCTGCAAAATCATGTTGAAAGTTGAACAGCCAGTAGAAGTGACATAAAGTGCTTAGACCTTTGAAGCTAATCTGTCCCGTCTTTCTTGGTCAGTCACTTGAGGCCATTGCATTGATGGTGGATAGCAAGCTAGTATTTATGCCCTAGTGATGTCTTTGTAGAGTTCTGCTGTGGCTTCCAAAGTTTCAGACCAGTGGACAGTGTCACTGTGGTTCAAGAGTCTCTAGCATCTAGAATGGGGAGATGAACTGGCACTGTTTCAGCCCCAGGACACAGCCTGTTGGCAAGAGCCAGTCAAGTTATTGCAGGGTTTCAGTCTTGGACCAAAATGGGATGAAAAATCTGGAGCCTAGGTGGAATTATCCATATGGTGGGGCTCAAGCTGAGGTTCACTGGGTACACAGGAATACAGGGGCTTTCCACACACACATCAGATCCATGCTTAAGGCAGAAATACTAACTCCAGCTTACGGGCCAAGCCCCTAGAAAGGGTGGTATACCTGCCATTCTTGGTTAGATTCACTTGGGCCATGGGCAGGGCCCAGTCTGTTAAGAGAAAAATGTCTTCAGACAAGAAATGACTGTAGGATGTCAGTAAGCACACACTATTAGCAAACAAAAATAATTGTTAGTGTCTATTAACCAGACCCACATTTTCCTTTAATCCTCACAACAAAAACAAACTAGGGGGGAAAAGGCACTGAGATCAGAACTGTAGTGCAAGTATTAAAACATATTTAACTTGCTTAAACAAACAAAAAATTTCAATATTGACAGTACAGTGATGATTAAGACAGATCGTCCCCTGCTCCCTTCTCCATCCTGATCTCACTGTGTGGAGTGATAACACTTTCTGTTTTGGGGATATTAGGAGATATAGTTATTGTTTCTGGAAATCACATTTAGTTCTAGGCACCACACTTGTAAAAGGTCACTGACAAGTTGGAACATGTTCAGAGGAAAATAACCCAGATGGTGAGGGAATATGAAACCAAGCTACATGAGAAACAGTTGGAGGAAGTAGGGAGATTTTAGCTTGAAGAAGAGAAGATTAAACCAGAGTATTACAGAGACCACAGTTTTTAGATTCTGGAAAAGACACTACATAGGCTAGGGATTTATCATTCTCTACCTACTGGAGCCTCCCAGAACAAGGGCCACTGTGGAGAAGATATAGGAAGAACATCAAAAAGAACTTGATAAAACCAAGGGCCATGCCCAAAGGAATGGACATCACTGGAGGCAGATCCCAAGCCCCACATCTCTGGAGTTATTCTAACAGAGGATGTCAGTCAGTGCCTGCTCACATTATACTTCCTCCGTGGGTCTTTCCGGATCCCACACAGCCAATAACATCTCTTTCCCTTGTTCTCCCTTTGTAGTTTTACCTCTCTGAGGTGCTTCCATGATTTGCGTTGTATTTTAGTTCCATTTATATATGTCTATCTTTCAGTAGTGATTCTCAACCCTTCCAAAATAATGTATCCTTTATATTATGAATATTTTACAACATGCCCTTCCCTTTCCTGAACTGAAACTCATAGTTAATATAACCCTCCTGTGCATCACAGAATTCCAAAGATGCAATATAATGCCCTAGTTGTAATACAAAGGAGAAATACAAAGAAAGTAATTAGCAATCACATTACATGTTTTACAGTATCTCCAGGCCTGACCACACCAGGAGACACAGTCAAGTAGATAGATTAGAATGTGGAGCCACCATGACTAGGACAGCCATATAATGCAGACTGATGCAGGTGCATTGTATTGGTAACTCAAAAACGATGAGTGGCTTTGCTGCCTCTCATGTAATTATCTTTTTTCTTTTTTTTTTTTTAATTTATAACTTTTTTATTTTAAAATATCTATAACGGGAACCTGGGTGGCTCAGTCGTTTAAGCATCTGACTTTAGCTCAGGTCATGATCTCAGGGTCCTGGGATTGAGCCCCGAGTCAGGCTCCCCACTCAGTGGGGACTCTGCTTCTCCCTCTCTCTCTCCCTCTGCCCCTCCCCCTGCTTGTGTTCTGTCTCTCTCTCAAATAAATAAAATCTTTAAATATATATATAAATAAAACATAAAACTGACCATTTTAACCATTTTTAAGTAGACAATTCTGTGTCATTAAGTGCATTCACATTGTTGTACAACTGTCACCACTCCCCATCTCCAGAACTTTTTTAACTCCCCCTATTCGTGATGTAATTTTCCTAAATAGTGAACAGCCAGCTCTTGGTTCAGGTCCAAACAAAACAGAGTGTAGTCTTTGCTCAATTCCCATGGTAGTTCTATTTGGGAACATTCAATGTATATATGAAACATGCAAAAAAATATTTTTTGTCTATGTGAAAGAGAATTAGGTTCTAAACTCAAGTAATTATAAATGGAATATCACCTATATGGATGTCCAGTGGGACACAGGATAGTGCTTTGCTATATTAAACAGTCCCAAATATTACAGAATGTCTATCCATGGCGCTTGTCCACTAAGCGAAATAGCATCCCCCCCGCCCCGTCACTGTCACAACCAGAATGATCCTGTTAGTTCCCCGATACATTGTCACCATTAAGAAACAGACTACACAGTGCATAAACTCCAGGAAGGCAAGCACCAGTTTTGTTCTCTTACAACCTCCTTAGTACCTGCTACAAAAGGCACTCAGTGTTTGTTGAAGTTGAGAATGCCGTGGAGAGGATACCCAGATATCCTTCAAGTGTCTCTAACTCAGCTTTTCTAAAACTGAACTAAGGTGTCATCTTCCTCTTCTCCACCCCCACTCCCAGTCTGTCTTAGCTCCATCATTGTCAGTCTTTACAACAACCCAAAACACCAGCAACTATGGACCCCCCTCCCTCACGGCACACATCCAGCCAGTCACCAGATCATTTTGCCTCTGCATTTCCTAACTGGCCTCTATCTCCCCTGCTCCAGCCTCCCTTTATGTCTTTACCCAGGCTATTGTAATAGCCTTGTTTCCCACCCTCCAGCTCTCCCCCCTTCAGATACACAGTGAACTCTGGGCACTCCACACACATGCCAGCCTTCATGCTTTGGTAATATGGCTTCCTATGCCTAGAGCAGTGTTACCTTTTTCATCTAGAAAACTCCACCTTATGCATCAAGACCTGGCTTAAATGTCTCCTCCTGATACCTGAGACAGGATTACTCAGTCTGCGTCTCTGTTCATATCTTTGTCGTGGCATTTCTTGCATTAAACTTTATTTGTCCACATGCCCATGGTCTCTGCCAGACTGAGTTCCTTGAGTTAGTAAGTTCCTTAAGTTAATTGCTTAGGCTTTGGAGACAATGGCTAGAGTTTGAATGCCACATGATTCAGCAGTTAGTGGTCCTGAGCAAAACCCTTGATCTCTTGAAGCCCCAGTTTTCTTATCTGTAAAAGGGGGATAATGTAGTGCTTATAACGTATTTAAGATAAAGCTTGAAATGCTAATAACCATTATCATTGGCTTTGTATCTGTCCGGCACCCCCAAGTAAGCATAATAGAGAAGATGCTTACCAGCTGTTTTGAATGAAGAAAAGAAGAGCTATTGCTATTGTCAATTTCTAGATTTTATTATTTAGTCACAAAAGCGGATGTTCTCTTTGGCAGTTATAGCCAATTTTGTCAAGAATAAATTTAACCTTGGAAAATATTTTTTTTGAAAGTGATCTGTTTTCCTCTCTAACTTTTTTAGGTGCTTAAAAAAGTATTCATTCTGAAACGGTAATGTACAGACTCCTGGACTTGTCAACTATGTGCCTAGATACTCTTGTGTTTGGGATTTTGACTTCTGTCTTCCAAAATGTGAAGTGCAGGGAATGTCGGCTTCCTCTATTAACCTGGGATGGCGAAGAAGAGCGAGCGCCACTGGTTTGGTGAGCTGAGCTCAGTAACTCACCTTCAGTTAAAAATATATAGTCTTATTCAGCTTGTGGCTCAATTGTTTCCTTGCTTTAAAAAGTCTTTCTTTTATATGTCTCAAGTGCTGCTTGCAATATAAAACTAAATCCTAAATTTTAAAAACTTCCATAGCTAATACTCTGCTAAATGTTTAAAGCCTGACATTTAATCTGCGTGAACTGAAGCTCTCTGATTTCACTGTTTGCAGCTAGTAAATGTCACTAAACATTGTTGCTTTCACTCACACTTAAGCCTTTCATCTGCAGTGGGGGCAGTGTGTCAGAGAATTCTTTGTGTGCCACTCTAGCAAGGGGAAAAAAAGACTGCCCAGCCTTTAAACAGAGTGAAAAAAACTGCTTGGAAGGCAAAGACGACCCTGTTTTTATATGGTGTTTGTGAACACACAATCCTGACTTCTACCAGATACTCTTAAAAAGCAACTATATTAGCTCAGTCTGAACAGGGTCCCCGCTGAGCTGATACACGGTTGCCAGCCAGACAGCTCCCCACTCTTTTGTGACTGGAGGGGGATGGGAGGGTAGGGGGAAAAGGGTAGGAGATGTTGTCATTACTTTAATTTCCCTTTTGCCTGCAGGAGGAATCTTGTCATCTTCTGGCTCCCCAAACTATTTTCAACCTGGGTGTTTTATTTCTTAGTTCCTGAAGGTTACTGGCACACAGATCAGCTCTCACTTTTCATCATCTTGACATGAAATGGAAAATCAGTTTGTGGCTATTTTCATAGCCAGTGATTTACTCCTGTTCTTATATCTGTCTCCCCTTTATGTTCTTCGTTTGGACATATTTTTATTTCCCGTGTCTGCAGTCTTTTGTTCTGCTGGGATCTCTGTGGCCATTCTTCCTTCGCCTGCCTCCTCCCCAGCCCCCCAAATCCCTGTTGGGCCTTCATCTTCTCTCCGTCCCCAGTGCCTTGCCCTGCCCCTTTTCTGCGCTTGCAGCTTCCTGCTCCGCTGCCCGCCTTTCCCCTCCCGATCTGTTACATGCCCTGCCAGTGCCACCTTCACTTCTCCTCCGTATCTTCCAGGTCCCTCTTCTTTGTGTACCTACAGGGCTCAATCCGTAGCAGCCTGTGCTTATAGCCAGGAGCAAGCAGACATGCTGAACTCATCCCTAACCACTGTTGTACACAGATAGATTATCAGCTAAATTCTTAGGCATACATGGGTTTTTACGGTGGTTGATGCCAGTGCTTCCAGTTTTCTGGCAGCCGTACGGAAGCATGAATTGAAACCTGAAAATAGAACATTCTACAAGAAGCACTCAAGTGGAATTTTAGGAAACCGTGGGCTTTTCTATCAGACATAGATTCAAGTTTCTATTCTTTTGCTTATTAGCTTTGTGGCCTTGGACAAATTCATTCATTATTTCACAAATATTTATTGAGTGCCTATTTTGTGCCTTGTGTTTAGCTTTTAGGGAGCCAGTTAATAGCCCTCTGTCTTCCCCTTTTATGTTCACAACCATTTGAGAAATATGACATAGGAAGGAAAATACTAGCTTTATCCAGTGATAAAAGCCAGATTGGGGGATGTGGCTTTTATATGTGGCCACTATGGGTTTACTAAATCTTTTCCCCCGAATGAGACTGTGGGCTTGCCTCTCTTTTCTACTCAGCACACAAGCCAGGGTAAAGGATAGATATGGAAGATGGACAGGCCAGAAGAACGAGTAAAAAAGCCCATGGGCCTGCCAGGGCCAAGCATCCTGAGTCTGTTCTAAATTCACCACCCAGGCAAGCCACTCCTCCTCTGTGGGGGAAAGGTTGGGTGAGAAGACAGAAGAAGACACTTTGCTCTTCCCTCCAGGGAAACAGGAGGGGCGCGTTTTCCCCCTTAGCTGTGAGCATTACACTTCATCAGTGATTACCATAGTATAAGCAAAATAAATCTTGCTGGTCTGTTTTTCCACCTATAAAATACAGATAATCATACCTATCTCTTATTGTGGCTGTGGAGACTAAAACGAAGTAAGTTAGTATTTACAAAGAATATGAGGACCCGTTAAACGTCATTCTTTGGTCAGGACCAGCCTGAAGTAGAATTCGTCACTCAGGGTCTGATTTGTCTTTGTTGCCCCCCTCTCTGTTCTCTTTCTGAGCCCTAATTTGGTCATTTTTTCCCCTCCTCATTCCTGTTTAAAAAAAGTAAATGGGAATACTGTTCCTCAAGCTTTTAATTTCCAGTAAGCACACTGGCCAAATCTTTTCTAATCCTGGCTTGTGTGTTTAAAAAAAACTCATTAATTTGGACGAAGAACGCATTTGGAACAATTAAGTCTACTTTAGAACTACAAAACCGGCTGTACCTGAAGGGTCACTAAAGGACAATGTGTGGCTACAAACAGGTATTATTACATGGGAAATATGTGCCTTGATTCCTTCTGTTTATTGCTGTTATATTAACTTGAGCGATGCTCATCACTTTCTCTGTTACTGTAGAAAATAATCCAGGTGAGCCTTAAAACCACAGTGAGGAAGGAATACAACACAGATAGGGAGTTTTAGGAAAGAACTTTCAGGGTGTTTGGACTTTATGTTGGGGGCAGCAGGAAGCCATTGACGATAAGTGCTAATGTGATCAGGTTTGTATTTGAGGAAAAAGTCTTGTGGCAGCACTGTGGAGAGTGGAGCAGAGGAGGGGCAAGCCTGGAAAAGCAGGTAGGGGGTCTGAGAGCCAGGTGAGAGGCTCACCCCAGGTAGTGGAGATCAAGGGCAGGGCCAGACTGAAGTGGCTTTAGAAATAGAATTGGCAGGGTTTGGGTGAGAAGGGGAACAGAGAAATATATCAGAAATATTTTAAAGTTAAAAAGGGAGCGCCTGGGTGGCTCAGTCTGTTAATGGTCTGCCTGTGGCTCAGGTCATGATCCCAGGGTCCTGCTCAGCCGGGAGTCTGCTTCTTCCTCTGCCCCTCCCCACTGCTCATGCTCACTTTTTCTTTTTCAAATAAATAAAATCTTAAAATATATATATATATTTTTATATATATAAATGTTACATATATATATAAAGTTAAAATAAAAAGATTTCAATTGGTAGTGCTGCCACAGGCCCTTCCCCAGCAGGATTAGAGAGTTAACATGGGGAGTCCAGCCTGGGAAGACGGTTGGAGCCAAAAGAGAGATGGAGTTGGCCAGTAAGAGGGGGTGGACCACTTCCCCAGGAGGGAGCTTCAGAGGAAACCCCCTGGCAGTCAAAGCTGCAGGGTATGGTATAACACAGGGATTTGCCATCCACTGACATCAGAGAGGAAGAAAAGGAAAAAGGAAGACAGAAAAAGAAGTAAGTCACTGTGTTAGGGACATTTTGGGGCCACATACTTTCTAGAATGTGCGGATGTTATAGACTCTCCTGCCTCATACACAATTATATATAACCAACTTTTTCAAAAAACAGATCTAACAAAAGTACTTAATCAGATACTTAGCTAGATGTTATTTGTATTGTGAACTATATCTTTATTTTGTGGGTTTTTTAAATTGCTTCTTCTTTTGCCTTAAATTGCCTGGGTTAGAAAGAATTCAGACTCTGGAATAGGCTCTCTCCTTATAGTCTGTTTTTATCGGATGCTACAAGAACTTTTGGATTTTAAAACAAAGATCTAAAAACTGAGTAAGAAAAGATCAGTGAATACTCTTGGAAAGTGGAAGGGGAGGGAGAAGGGAACGATTTTCTAGCTTTAGAACAGTCCATGATGTTCTTCTCTCAGCCTTTTAAATCTGTATATTGTCTAAAGGTTTTTACTGATTGCACATAATAGCACTCCGTGCCCCTCATAGTAGAGCATTATTGGGCATATCAGTGGTGAACACAAACTTCTAAGTTTATAAGCAATTACATAAGGCAATGAAAAAGTATTTCCTCTGTTTAAAGACTAAAACTTTTCTGTTCATTTGAGAGTTTTTAAAGGCTCTCAGTATTGGAGTGGATAGTTTTTGACTAATGATATGTTATAAAAAGTTTTTGTTTTTCTCTGTAGAAGCAATGTACAAAGCCATTGGTTTGTGGGGGGGGTGTGGGTTTTTTTTGAGGCATTTTGTGATGTTAACAACGACCCACCACCACTGGAGACCCATAGTGAATCAGCAGTCTCTGCCAGCTCCCCTAAGACTTTTTTTGGGCACCCATTTTATGCAAAGTACATGAAAGGAGCTGAATGCAGTACCGCGTTTGTAGATTGTAGGCTCCCTGATGGTTCGCTTATCTTCCCAGCCTCCCCCCACCCCGTGCCAAGAAAAATGCCAGCCGTCATTATAATTCCTTATACATGTTAACTCACTTAATCCTTACAACAACCCTATGATTTAGTTACCTGACATTTTCTAGCCTCATTTTGTGGCTAAGAAAACTGGGGCATAAGGAAAAAAATTGACTTGCCCAAAGTTTGATGGCTACTGAGTGGCAGAGATAGGATTCAAACCCAAATAGTTCGAAACTGCAGCATCCACACTGTAATCATTATACTGTGCTACCTGCTCTGCTCAGGACATTACTGTTGAATTTGTGAAAAAAATTTCCTAATAAAGACGTACAGGTGAGAGAGCCCAGAGTGAAGGGCTAGTGGTAGCTATTAGATCTGCAACAGGGATTTTGACATACTCGGTTATAATTAACATCGAATTTAAAGTTAGCATCTGTCTCGTGCGTGAGTGCCTTGCTCCAGTTTTCTAGAATTCCCCTTGCCAACATCTTCCCCAACCAGAAATTACCCCGGTTTTGTTTTTGGACCCAGCTCTCTGTTTGAAAGACTCAAGCCACAGTGAGCTGGCAAGGGAGGCCGAATGGGCTGGACAATCAGTGGGGGCAGGAGTCAGGAACAACAATGAAGGAGCGGCATTAAAGGCTGCACGGCACTTACTCTCCCTGGAAACGCTCTGTCAGGCTCAGGAAGTGTGATTTAATCCTGGCGAAGATAATTCCATTTTATACCCTAGAGTGGATCTCTAACAGAATTTTATTTTCAGTCTTGCCCTGGGAAGCTTTACCAGTAAACAATTTGGTGTACGTTACTTGCCCTCTTTGCTGGACTGCACAAAATAGGGGTTTATTCTTCTGCCAGCCCACCTCCTTTCCCTTAAAAGGTTCTTAGTAGAGGACCTGAAAACCTGCTGCCCCAGCAGAAGATGCCTGGACTGGGGCCCAGCAGTGCCCTCAGCAGGGTTTGGGGGAGGAGGAAAGACTGTACTTAAGTCAAAAGAGCCACTGTTGATCTTGAAAGAACATCAGCCATACAGATGACACGAGGATTCTTTTCTCTTTTGGCTCAAGACTCATGTTTTGGTATTTGTTGTGAGGCAACCCTAGGCAGAGAGACTAAGAAAAATAATAGCAAATATGCTTAAGGGACCTGCCGAATTCTAAGTGCTTTGCAAAACTTACCTTATTCCTTACCATAACCTTACGTGGAAAGCACTACTTCAGTTCCCGTTTTACAGATGGTGCAATTGAGGCACAGAGAGGTGAAATAATTAGGACAATTCAACAGATAGGAAGTGGCAGAGCCAGGATTCACTCCCAGGCAGTCTGGCTCTAGAGTCCGTGCTCTCACCTGGAGTCATGCCCTTTCCCTGAACTGTCAGTTGCTCAAATAGTCCATCTTGTTCACGATTAGACAGAAGCTATTGTTGCAAAAAAACAGGGGTTCCATATTTGAATTAGAAAACCTGGAGGTTTGGTATTCTCTCCAGAGTGGTTAAGAATCTCTTCTTTAACAAAATTTGGCTTTTGGTCATATAGTGTGTTTCTCAGATTACCTGCTACATTAAAATCTATTATTACTCCTGCCCTTAAGACGACTCTGGCAGAGCCCCACCACTGAGGCCCTGCTTGTCCAGCCCTCTCCTTCCCTAAGACCCAGGTTGTCATGCCAAAAAGCATGCAGCAGACCATTCCCCCACGTCTGCAGAGATGCTTCTTTGGCGTGAGTGAGATGGGGCACCTTGGTAGCTACGATGACTTTGAGTGGCACAGGATGTGCTGCTTTGCCACCTGCTACCTCCCTATTAATTAATGTCCCTTTCTGTCCTCTCACACCTCAAGTGCCTTCTCTGTATCCTGTCCTTATTCTCAGAATGCTATCAACTAATCCTTTTTAAAGCATTAACCAGTAATTAAGGAGCTAAGTTCTAGTCCTTTAAGATAGGTCTCCTCCCCAGCTACTTGATTTCTAAGAGTCTAGCCAAAAGAGTTCTGTCAGCTCTCTCTGCTAGTAGGAACCTCAGGTTCACCGAAAAGCTCCTCCAGATGAGTTCACCTGGGTTCCTGCCCCCAAAGTGGTCTTGCAGGGTGAGAGAGGGTATGGCCTCTGATGGATCACCAGTAGTCACATCTCCTTCTTCCTTAGCACACACAGACCCCCTTTGCAGGAATAAATAAATGCAGATGGGGTGCCAGCCCTCTTCCTGAAGTATAAAACGGGTTTACAAGCTGTAGTTTCCACCAGAATGTGGGAGCTTGTTTAAAATGCATAGTCCTGGACTCTGGACCCAGAGATTCTGCTTTGGAAAGAATACATTTGGGGCAAGTGCCTCTGGGTGAATGTGATGTGGAAGGCTGAGAAATACTAGCATAAAGTCACTTCTCTCCTTGCTGGGTTAAAGTGGTCCTCTCTGAATGGAACTGGGATAAACTCATTGCTTCTCTCAGTTCCTACCAAGGTAGCTGTCTTCTGAGTCTCTAATAGGAGGGAGTCATTAGTGCAATCAAACGTACTTAACTCAGCTAAAGGTTGAAGTCAATAAAAACTTCAAAAAACACCCTGATTTTGACAAACAGTGTCATTCTGCTTCTGCATGTTACTGATGGAGTCAGGTGCACTGTTGCTAGAATTTTGATCAGTGTGTGGTGGACCCCTGCAGGGAAATAACTTATGAATGCCTGAATGCGCAGAGTGAAGCACATGTTCTTTGGAGAACCTTGACAGCTTACTCACGGTGTGGAATCCAAGCTTGGCTGCAGAGTACCATGTTTAACCACAGGGTACTACAACTACTTAATGCATCTCAATTTGTTGAATAGTATCCTTTGCCTTTGTTGTATTGTCTGAGTGTCTCTCTTTTACACACACACACAACCAGAATCTCATAAAGAAGTGCTTCTATATGTCCTTTTGACTTAGAATTAAGGAATCAGGCAAAAATTCATAAACATTTCCTTATATAGGCATAACTTAAAGATATGGATTTGGTTCCAGGCCACAGCAATAAAGCAAATATCACAATAAAGCAAGTCAAATGAATTCTCTTGGTTTCCCAGTGCATATAAAAGTTATACTATCGTCTACTAAGTGTGCAATAGCATTGTATCTAAAAAACTGCCTATACCTTCATTTAAATATACTTTATTGCTCAAAGATGCTAACCATCATCAGAGCTTTTAGGAGTTGTAATCTTTTTCTTGGTGGAGGGTTTGCCTCGATATTGATGGCTGCTGACTGATCAGGGTAGTGGCTGCTGGAGGTTGGGGTCAGTGTGACAATTTTTTTTTTTAATTATTTGAGAGAGAGAGCATGCGTGAGCAGGGGGAGTAGCAGAGGGAGAGGGATAAGCAGACTCAATGCTGAACATGGAGCCCGATGCAGGGCACGATCTGACAACCCTGAGATCATGACCTGTGCTGAAATCAAGAGTCAGACACTTAACCGACTAAGCCACCCAAGTGCCCTTTGACAGTTTCTTAAAATAAGACAACAAAGTTTCCCACATTGGTTGACGCGTCCTTTCGTGAATGATTTCTCTGTAGCGTGTGATGCTGTTTGATAGCATTTTACCCACAGCAGAACTTCTTTCACCCTTGGAGTTGGTCCTCTCAAGCCCTGCTGCTGCTTTATCAACTGAGTGTATGTCATGGTCTAAATCCTCTGTTGTCATCTCAACAATCTTCACAGCATCTTCACCAGCAGTAGATTCCAGCTCAGGGAACCACTGTCTTTGCTCTTCCGTGAGAAGCAGCCCCTCAGCCGTGAAAGTTCAATCCTGAGATCACAGCCGTTCAGTCCCATATTTGGGCTCCACGGCTGCTTCTAGTCCTCTCGCTGTTCCCACCACATCTGCAGTTACTGCCTCCACTGGAGTCCGGAACCCTCCACGTCATCCATGAGGGCTGGGACCAACTTCTTCCAAACTCCTGTTCATGTTGATATTGGGACCTCTTCCCATGAATCATGAATGTTCTTAATAGCATCTAGAATGGTGAATCCTTCCCAGAAGGTTTTCGATGGACTTTGCCCCCAGATCCATCAGAGGAACCACTATCTATGGCAACTATAACCTTATGAAATGTATTTCTTACATAGTAAGACTTCAAGTCGAAATTACTCCTTGATCCATAGGCTATAGAATGAATGCTCTGTTAGCATGAAAACAACAGTCATCTTATACATCTCCATCAGGGCTCTTGGGTGACCAGGTGCATTGTCAGTGAGCAGTCATATTTTGAAAAGAATCTTTTTTCTGAGCAGGAGCTCTCAACAGTGGGCTTAAAATACTCAGTGCACCATGTTGTAAACAGATGCGCTGTCATCCCGGCTTTGTTGTTCCAGTTCTAGAGTGCAGAAGAGTAAGTTTCGCATAATTCTTAGGGCCCTAGGATTTTCAGAATGGTACTTCAAGTCACCAGCTACCTTAACACCTAACAAGAAAGTTAGCCTGTCCTTTGAAGCCTTGGAGCCAGGCGTTGACGTCTCTCTAGCAGTGAAAATCCTAGAGGACATCTTCTTCCAATAGAAGGCTGCTTTGTCTACATTGAAAATCGTGTTTAGTGTAGCCGCCTCCGTGACTGACCTTCGCTGAATCTTCTGGATCACTTGCTGCAGCTTCTATATCAGCCCTTGATGCTTCACCTTGTGCTTTTATGTTATAGAAATGACTTCCCTTAATCTCGTGAAACAACTTCTGCTAGGATTGAATTGTTTCTCTCAGTTCCTACCAGTGTTCCTGTCTTTTGAGTGTATGATAGGAAGGAGTCATTAGTGTAGGCTTCGGCTTAAGGGAATGTTGGGGCTGGTTTGATCTTCTATCCAGACCACTACAACTTTCCCCATAACAGCAGTAAGGCTGTTTTGCTTTCTTATCGTTTGTGTGTTCACTAGAGTAGCACCTTTAATTTTCTTCAAGACCTTTTCCTTGGCATTCACAACTTGGCTAACTGTTCAGCAACTTTTGGCCTGTCTTGGCTTTCGACATGCCTTCCTCACTAAGCTTAATCATTTGTAGCTTTTGATTTAAAGTGAGAGATGTGACA